>NC_085874.1:40708545-40891045 GCF_034702125.1 Engraulis encrasicolus | reverse complement strand
CATCCATTCCTTTCAGTAGTTGAACAAGGTACATGCTCTCCTGAGTACTCTGCCTCACAGCTAGATAGAGCCACTGTTGGCTGCTTCCTGCTCTTCCATGAGATAACAGCACCAGTCTCAGTTAGGCTAAAACAATATCCAGTGGTGCTTCTCCTGTCATTTTTGTCAGCCGTCCAATCAGCGTCACTATACGCCTCAAGCTGTAGGTTTTTCTCACATTTTCTGTAGTGTAATTCCTGATCCATAGTACCCTTTAGATATCTCAGTGAATGTTTTGCAGCAGTCCAATGCTGTTGCTTTGGTTCTGCCAGGTGTTGTGATAGTTTACTAGCTATCCAACTCAAGTCGGGTCTAGTACAGGTCATAATGTATATCAAGCTACCCACTATCTCTCTGTAACCTGTGGAATCAATTACATCACCGTCATTGTCAAAATGTAATTTCTGTTCAGATGGGGTGGGTCTCGACTTGCATTCAGACATTCCAAATCTGGCTAACATTTTCTCAATGTCTCATTTTCTCAATTTCTTCATTTTGATTTCTCCATCACTGTAGGTAAAATCAATACCTAGGAAGTGTTTAAGTGGACCCATATTAAACCTTCTCTTCAGCATTTCTTTCACATCTCTGAGTATTGTGTTGTCACTGGCTGCTATGATTAAATCATCAACCCATACTAATAGTATGACTTTCTCATTCCCAGATTCCCTGGTATAGACACAATGATCTAGCCTGGTTCACACCAGACGTTGTATGTGTAGCTTCGGCGCCCCCTCCATAGAGCACGCTCCGTCTCCAACCAGAAAATAGGCTGAGAATTTATTGCTTCAAAATCAACGGTAACTCACATTGAGGAGTCACAAGACAGATTAGAGACTATATTGACTCTTTAAAGATTAACAGGAAGGTTTTTGAAGGAATTTGTTGGTGAGGAGGCCGTGCCGAAGACAATAAATTCTCAGCCTATTTTCTGGTTGGAGACGGAGCGTGCTCTATGGTGTGTGTAGCTCTGCTCCGCCAGGGGGCGCCGAAGCTACACATACACCGTCTGGTGTGAACCAGGCTAACAATGATCAGCATCATTTTGCACAAAACCATTTCCTGTTAGGTGATCATGCAGCAACATATTCCAGTTGCGACCGGACTGTTTTAACCCATACAAAGACTTGTTGAGTTTACGCACAAGATGTTCACCTGTTTTTGACTTGACCTCAAAACCTTTGGGTTGCTCCATATATACCTCACAGTCCATGGCAGCATGCAAGTAGGCAGACTTTACATCCATTTGGTGAAGAATAAGATCCTCCTGCACGGCTACCTGCATCAATGCTCGGACAGAGGTCATATTGGCAGTGGGTGAAAAAGTCTCTTTGTAGTCAATCCCTTCCACCTGATCGTACCCCTTTGCCACATATCTGGCTTTACAAGTCTCAGATCCATCTGGGCCTTCTTTCACTGCATATACCCAGTGACCTCCCACTGCTTGTTTACCCCGTGGCAGTGGTGTCAAAGTGAAAGTTTCATTCTCAGTTAAGGATTGCATTTCCTCTTTCATCGCATCATTCCACAACTTTGATTTTCCTGAATTATTTTGCCTCACTGAAACGTTTTAGGTACACCATAGGTCACTCTGTAGAAATAATCCACATTTTCTGTTTCATTATCACGCTCTGCTTTACATTGGTAATCTTTCAGATAATCAGGGGCCTTTCTCTCCCTCACAGGATACCTCTGTTATACCTGCTCTTTCTCTGTACCATCTGTCTGGGTTGGTCTCCTCACTAGGCTCTCTAGTCTCCTCAGACTGTCCCTGATCCTGGCTCACTACCTGTGGTGTTGTATCTCCATAACTCTCTGTATCATCCTCCATGTCACAACTGGTCTGCATCTGGCTATCTGCACTGTCTTTAGTGATCATTTTCACTAGCCTATGTTTTAGGACTTTTCCTGTCTCCGGGTAGTAGATGTTGTAAGCTGGGCTATACTTATCGTAGCCGACAAAGAACCCTTTGTCTGAATAAAAAGTGAGTTTTCACCTCTGCCTGCCACCCCAAATGTCTTGAAGTTCCCATCCGTCTGTGCGGTCCATAACTTTTTTGTTTCAGTCTTTTTTGCCAAAACACCCACTTGAACTCGAAGGACTGCCCCGGTTCTCAAGCTTTTTCCCTTATCTACCAATTAGTCAAATAGTTCCCAAACGTCTGTTTTTGTTGCAGTCTTTTTTGAAAAATTGCCCCCTTACTCTCGAGTGATCGGCCCGAAATTCAAGTATGTATTAACCTAATCAAATACGATGTAGGACCCGTTTGTTTGAACTCGCTAGCACGTTCCTAAAGGGAGTTAGTCAAGGAAGGGTCTCTGATAAACGTCGCTCGGCCTGCTGGTTTATTGACTGACAAGGACAAGACACTGTGATTCTCAAAGCATTTGAGCAAAAATTGGGGGAGATATTGGAGATAAGGGTTTCTAAAAATCTCTTTATTTTTGAAAAATTGAATTTTCCCTCCATTTTCACCTCCCCGGAATGTCAAAAGGTGCCCATTCGTCTCTGCCTCCCGCACCTTCTCGTTGCAGTCTCTTTTGCCAAAATACCCACTTGAACTCGAAGGAGCGCCCCGGTTCTCAAGTGTGTGATATAGTAGACTGAAACGAATCAGGGCATCTTGTCTTGTTTCCTCCAATGTTTTCCCGGGCCAATGCGCACAGGTGTGACTTACCTTTGTACACCTTTAACATGGCAGAAATGTACATTTTTTGGTGTCATTACTTAGCTCTCCTCGAGTCGAAACGGGGGACGTTCACCTGACGTCCAGTGGCGGTTTTATATAGAGGCGTACCTAGGCAACCGCCTTAGGCCCCGCCAAATGTAGGGGCCCCCAGAGGGGTCTCCCAAACTTCCCATAGGCCTACAGTTGGTAGTTGGGGCCCTTTGGACAGTAATGCGCATAGTGTGTTCATAAATATTTATTTCTGCACGTCAGAAACAAAATAAGTAGCATAATAAAACACAAATAAATATAGATTACATGCACACCCCCTCCCTTTCGCGTGAAAATGGTATATTCCATCTATGCCATGTGAGACAAAATATACCAGACAACGTTCACGGTGACACACTTGTGCAAGTCGGCGCAGCGCAAATAAGTGCATTGCCAGTTACAATGCAATCATAATGCAGTGTGGTTGTGCTGTGCTGCGCTGTCTGCGCACATTTGTGCAGCATGTGGCATCGCGAACGTGTTCCTTTTACGAGAGGGAGTAGAGGAAAGTTCAGTCAAGTCAGTTGTGATAAAGTAGCAAAATTATCAAAATGAAGCGCCAATACCCTGGTAGTGTTACCAAACGGAGGAAAGGGAAGATACTTAATCAAAGACAAATGCACTTCCGAAGCTGATAAGCTTTTTTTATGCGTCAACGCCGGTTGGCCCGAGTGTTGTGGATGTCCATTAAGATGACGAGTGGATTACCAATTCCAAAAATGAAGTGGTGGGGAAGGAGGATTGCAAGCAGACATGCAAGTTTTGTGCTTTCCTGAATATGGATAATACTGTGCGTAAATGTTTTAAAACTCCAACATCGGTAACTTTGGATAACCCACGACATGACATGTTAGAAGCCTGGACTATCTTCGTGGATCCGACAGCGACAAGGAAACGGTGCCCTACACTGTAGCACTAGCAGGTCAACTACTGTGGCTATCCCCACTGATGGATCTGTGAATGGCTGCGGCACTGATAACCCCAATCAAGTTTTGTTGAATGAATACCTCGTGAGATATTTTGTTTCAAAAACACGCTACTTTTCCCCTAGTACTGGAATTGGCTCGAGTAAGATATTCCATTGAAAAGGACGCAGCCTTTTAAGCGCTTGCAGACGGTGCATCGGTTACTGTATCATCAGACAACCTTCTCAATCTCTCTGAAATGATTTCAGAAACATGCTATCGAAATTTGGAAAGGCTTAAACAAGCATGAAGCTTTCAAGGAACATTCTGTGTCTTTATGCGATGTGGCGAGATTTAGAAAAGCGCAGAATTAGCTGACATGTCAGCCATAGCTCCAGTAGATATGCTGGAGTTTTTAATAATGAACTGCATTACGTGGCGATATTGCTGGCTAGTTCTGGATGCTAACACGAGGTGATGTGGAAGTTCAGCTTGGAGAAACGCCGACATGATTGACAAAATACAGCGCACTCTACTCATAGTAAGT
This sequence comes from Engraulis encrasicolus, assembly GCF_034702125.1. Taxonomy (NCBI): domain Eukaryota; kingdom Metazoa; phylum Chordata; class Actinopteri; order Clupeiformes; family Engraulidae; genus Engraulis; species Engraulis encrasicolus. The sequence goes on along the minus strand of NC_085874.1, from coordinate 40,886,834 downwards.
CATTGATTGTGTGTGTGCGCGTGTGCTTGTGTGCGCGCGCGCTTGTGTGTATGATGGCAATTGGAACTATTGCTACTACTATGCCTCAGTTGGTTGGTTTGGAATTCACCCGCCGTGGTGTTTTGTTTTGTAGCCAATTCAGTTTGAGATGCTTGCTGCTCGCCGTCCAATACGTCATGTGCACACGCAGTTGGTGGTGTGGTGGCAGTGGTGGCATTTGGGCAAAATTATACACTGCAATCTTACTGTCTATTTTTATTTGTGTCGTTGAACTTTGGTGTGTGTTTACCACTGCAATGGTCTGGGTAGAGAGAGAGAGAGAGAGAGAGAGAGAGAGAGAGAGAGAGAGAGAGAGAGAGAGAGAAGCCTTTGATGCCCATGTGTAATTGATTGATGTGCATGTGAAGATTGCAATGTTGAATATGTCAACATTGAATGCTGTCTAAATTAAAGCAAAACTTGGCCCAAGCACATTATGTTCAGGAGGTCTTCTGACTGTTGTAGAGAGCTTAGTTTTTGAATTGTGTATCTGTGATACAGAAGATGCTGTGAGCTAAGCATCTTCTCTAAGCAAGCCTATTATTATTATTATTATTTTTCAAGGGGGGGGTACACACTTGGGTGGGCCGAGGGGCCCCCTCGCTAACTTCGCCTTAGGCCCCCAAATAGCTAAGTCCGCCACTGCTGACGTCTGTACGTCTTTCCTCTGCGGAATGGCAGCCAAGTACGGAAACGAAGAAAAAAAATAGGCCCAAAAGATAAGAATGCAAATTATTTCATTATGAATCAAGAGAAGGTCATATCAGCTAAAACAACATATCAATAGAAAGGTCTCATCAAGACAGACTCGTGGACGCTCGTAGGACGTCTCTACGACATTCCTGTCTGGATTGACAAGGCCTGACATTCGGGACCCTCTAGACAATTATCTCATTAAAGGTGCACTGTGTAATATTTCCTAATTTTTTTTTTCAGGAAGGGTTTTGAGCTTCGCCGCTTTTTATTCTGGTTCATTGGGCCACACGGGGAAGGCCCAGAAAGTTTGAATATGTTTGGACAAAAATTGAGGGAGATGTGTGTCCCTAAAAATCTTTGTCTGAGTAGATAGTGAATTTTCACCTCAGGCCGGCCTCCGAAATGTCAAAATGGTCCCATATGGCGTCATCCATTCTCATTTGACCTTTTGACCGTCCATATCGTCAGAAAGTGCCCCTTTGTCTGTCAGTTGAAAAATTTCCCATGACAGTCTTTTTTGAAAAAACGTGCACTAAAACTTGAAGGAGAGACACGAATTTGAAGTATGTTTTACACTAGGAAAATACGATTCAGAAAACGTCTGTGTGGACTTGCCAGCACGTTCTAAAAAAAAGTTTGTCAGGAAGTGTTTTTGAGTATCGCCGCTTTGTAGTCTGGTTCATTAGGCCACAAGGAGAAGGCCCTACGATGTACAACATGTTTGGGCAAAAAATGGGAGATATGGGTTCCAACTTTTAACTGACATTTCGGTCCTGTTTGACACTTGGGCTCTCGAATTAGTTCCCGAAAATCAGAAAGTTCTCTTTTGTCAATGACATAATAGAACCATTCGACAAATGGACTTTTTAACTGCCATTTCGGTCCTGTTTGACACTTGGGCTCTCTATTCAAATGAATAGGAAAATTGATGTATCATTGTCCCATTGACACATGGGACCCAATTGTAAGTGTGTTATACTTATCATTGTCCCATTGACACATGGGACCCAATTGTAATTGTGTTATACGTTTCATTGTCCCATTGACACATGGGACCCAATTGTAATTGTGTTATACTTATCATTGAGCCCTAACACACACAGAGATGACTAACAAGCACACACACGCACAGAGGCCTAACACACACACACAGGCCTAGCAAACACACACACTCACAGAGGCCTAACACACACACACACAAACATACACACACACACACACACACACACACAAGGCTAACAAACACACTCACAGAGGCCTAACACACACAGGCCTAACAAACACACATACTCACAGTGGTCTAACACACACAGGCCTAACCAACACACACTCACAGAGGCCTAACACACACACACACACACACACACACACACACACACACACACACACACACACACACACACACACACACACACACACACACACACACACACACAGAGGCCTATCACAACCATTTAAACAGTGACACATGGGCCCAATTGTAATTGTGTAATATTTAATATTGTCCCATTGACATGTAGGACTCAATTGTCATTGTGTATTATGTTTACTATTGTACCCATTGGCACATGGGACCCAATTCTAATTGTGTAATGTTTATTATTGTGCCATTGACACATGGGATCCTATTGTATTTGTGTGATATGTATTATTATCCCATTGACATATGGGACCCAATTGTAATTTGTGGCTAAAATACACTCACAGAGACCTAACACACACAGATAGACCTATTCAATGTCTGACACTTGGGAACTTTTTGATACGTACGTCATTAAAGGAACACTGTGTAATGTTGTTATTACATTGTTATTACACACTTTTTAACACACATTTGACATATGGGACCCAATTGAAATTAGGGACCTCCAAATGGGACCCTTTTGACATTTGGGGAACCTTGACAAACAGGAACTAATTTCCATTCGGGTCTGTCAAATGGGTCTCGTATGTCTTAAGTACCCAAATGTCAGTCAAAGTCTGCCAAATGTGCCACCTGTACTACACCCAAATTTTAAAAAATCATAGCTCGGAGCCCTTTTGGGCCAAGGGCGCGGTTGTCGCCCGCCTGGGTGATGCCGGCCGGGGCTTTTTAATGGAACCGCCCGCCGATTTGTAGCGTCTTCGGTTAAGGTGCGACGGGAAGTCGAAATCAGGCTGCGACTATCGCTAACCTCTCAATTCAAACTGTGCCAAATGTCAACCCAAATGTCAGTATTTCCCTAGGGCGGCGGGGGTGAGTAGGGTGCACTTGTCTCGTGCCTTACTCCTAAGTAAGGACTGAAACTCCTGCCCAGTGAATTCCGTACCGTTGTCACTCCTGATACACTTAATTTTTCCATAGGGAGCTACATCAGCTATGCATTTCTCTGTAGCTTGCGCTGCATAGCTTTTCGCCTTCAAAAAATAGGGAAAAATCATGCCACTGTAGTAATCAGTAAATGCTATTGCATACCTGTATCCATCTTTATCTGCTGGCTCTATAGGGCCGCACAAGTCTGTGTGCACTAGCTCAAGTATGGATGTAGCTTTTGCATCTGCCTGTCTGTTTCGGCTTTGTGTGAATTTGCCCTGTGTGCATATTTCACAATTTTGGTTTGACTTGTCATGTTTGCCCTTAATAGACATCCCGTCAACAACATTTTCCAACTTTGCAATGTCATCAAAATTCAAAAGCGTCCCCATTCTTTGCCTCGTCTTCGGCGAGAGCTGCTTCATCCTCGTCGTCGATTTCAGGCGTCTCTGTGATGGTCTCCCTGAGACTACAGAGTTCCATGTGCGCATGGAACCTTGTTTCCCAAAGTTCGTAACTTTTCTCTTCGCCGTTGAATAAAAGTCTGCTCCATCTGTGCCCCAAGTGACTGGGCCCATAACCTGTGGGGATATTCGCCATCCCTGCGCAGCAGCTTTGCGTTTTACTTAGGTAACACAGTGAACAACTTTACTGACTGCTAGCTTAGCAAAAAGAGAGACACTCGGACAACATCTTCTCCGTTGGCTGGCATTCTTCATTCTGCTTGCAACTGACTCAGCCGTTTATTCAAACACATATATGAAGCATGTTAGTGGTGCGCGTGCACCTGCATTGGCACTGACGTCATCACGCCATACACATTGATTGGATGCTGATTAACATGGATTTGCCCATATAACAAAATATGCTTAACATTAAGTAACTTCACCCAAAAAAAGTACTGATGATTATCAAGGACACAAGCCACCCTGCACACAAACTGTTCAACTGTTCTGTTGTCCAGTCTTGCAACTTTGAATGTCTGTATGTGTATTCTATAGGTACTCTATGTGTACTGTGTACTGTCTATGTCTTTACCTATGTCTACATAAAGTAAGAAATGTAATTGCAATTCTTTGTATGACCAGTGCATGTAAAGAAACAGACAATAAAGCCGACTTGACTTTCAAAAAAAGACATTTTAAGAGTCTTTTGTGCCTTTATTGATATAGGCCAAGAGTTATTAGGGTTTCACCTGAAACAAATTAGTAACAAGCTGACATTTTCAGAATATGTTCAGAATATCATCAGGAATAACCTACTAAAAGTCCCTAGAAATCCAAGATGGCGTCCAAATGATCGCTGAGAAATTCAAGATGGCGTCCAAAATGTATGATATTTTGCATGTTTTCACATAATAACTTTTCAATGGGTGGATGGATTGGCACCCAATCTTGTATGCTGGTACTCTATTATAGTAGAAACAACATACTCAAAATCCAAAGGACTCTGATGAAGACGCATGTCGAAACGTTAGTCTTACTGCACTGAAAAACTAAATAACAGAAAATAGACATGTGGCACCAGATTCTTTTTCCTTTGTACTTATTGTTATGTCCTGCTCTGGTTGCACCGGATTGTTAATTTAGAAGCGCGGAGTGCGTATCTCCTTTGTTTTTACCAGAGGAATCCAACTTGGCGTCTCTGAGAAATTCAATATGGCGGACCAGATGGGGTTAAAATATGTTTTAGCGCAATAACTTTTCAGTGGTTACATGGATTTTCCCCAAATATTGTGTGCTAATACTCTATAACAATAGGAACAATATACTTCAAATACAGAGGAATCCAACTTGGCCTCTCTGAGAAATTCAATATGGCAGCCCTGGTGCAGTCCAAAATTGATTATATTTTATATGTTTTATCGCAATAACTTTACAATTGGTGGATGGAATGGAACCAAATCTTAGGTGCAAACACTGTATAATAATAGGAACAAGTACTTAAACAGAGGAATCCAAATTCAATGTGGCGGCCCAGAAGGGGTAAAAAAAAAATCATATGAGTTTGTGCAAATGGGATTACTTTTGAATAGGTGGACAAATTTGATTGCACAATAACTTAATATTGGATTTCCATCAAACACACAATAATACACTTAAACACTAAACTTTCAAGATGGTGGATACAGTATGTTGTTTGAGCAATAACTTTTGAACGGATTAATGGCTTTGCACCAAATCATATAATGATGATGAAATAATGTTTTTGTTTGAACTGGAATGAGTTTGAACACAGTTTGAACTGGAATCGCATTGTAGAGGACAAGACTAAATGGTTTGTTACCCAAATAGTACTGCTGCCGCACTTGAAACCATGGATAATAAAGAAAAAATCTTAAGGAGTAAGCAAGAGCTCTGGCATAAGGGGAGCGTGAAGCGAAATGGCGTAGAACTAAATTCAGCTAAATGGTGCTGTCCATTAGAGGAACACAGTCCTGAAATACACTGCCAACTCATATCAGACACACGTGTGACAACATCAACACCTTCAAAATGGCCCAGTGGCTGAAAACAAACCAGACCAGACCTGTTCCCATTACTCTTCAGTATGAACATGGTTTTACTTTTTGTACTACTGCATGTAGTTTGTGAGGTGTGGGCAAAATGTCTTCTGCCATAATATATTTTTTTCTTTATTACGGTATTTGTTTTATTATGGGTATCTGCCTTAGGACATGCTAACTCCGGCATGTTTATATTGATGTTTAGCTGATGTATTGATTAATGTGCATTGTCCTTATCGAATGAATGAATGAATGAATGAATGAATGAATGAATGAATGAATGAATGAATGATAATAAGGTGGATAGTAGTTTCACATCTAGATACAACCTATTTGGCATGAATCCGATATTCTTTTCACACACTGCTTGTAGTCATTATTTTCTGATAAATCAAAACAGGAGACAGGATTTTCACTCACAGGTTTGTTTATTTGTTTGTTTGGTGTGCCACGGGAGGAGAGAGGAAAGGAAAGCAGGTCTAGTTTAACCCATTTTGATTTGAATGTACCTGTTAAAAAGGACAGGTCTGCCTATGTGGCATTCTTAAACAGGCAGTTTCTGTAGCAGGTAGAGGTATTAGAGATTTCCTGCTCATCTTCAACTTGTAACTTGTATGTTCCTCAAAGGTCGTCATCGGTGACGGCTCCAGACATTATGAAGGTTCGTTCCTGTGTGTCACTCTGGATCATGACATTATGCCATTATGGCCATCATGCCACCTGCCATCATGCCAGCGCTGCCCTTAAGGGGCAAGCAGCTCACCATGCTGTTCATGCGGCTGTCCTCACCCTCGACCAGTTTCCTGCAGGACACAGTAGACACAAGAGCAAATATAGTAGTACAGTAAGAGTGTGGCGAAAATGAATGTATTTTATGAACTTTAGTACACATTGACTGCAGAACTGTGGTGAGTAACCAACTATGTCTGTAAACCAAATACTTGTACAAGTATTCTGTATTTGTAATCTCAGCAAACTCCCAAAAATAGACCTATTCAACATCGACTGTAGATTGCTCATGCAGACCTACAAGTCATTCATCGTAACAGTAACATGAGGTTACATGGAGGGCATGGAGATATGTCTGACCTGTAGGTTGTGATCTCCATCTCCAAGGACTTCTTAACATTCAGGAGCTCCTGGTATTCCTTCAGCGTCACTGTGATCTTGCTCTTGATGGCACTCAGCTCCTGATTGAAAGTATCAATTCTGGCCTGGAGGACACAAAGAAAGTTCATTTATTTCAAACTTGCCAAATGGAAGCTATAAGTACAAGATACAAGTAATTAGCATGTAATTATAAAATTGTGGTACGTATATTGTGGAAAGTAGAAGAAAGATTATTAGTATGAATCATAATGTCCTTGTATAACACATACTTGTAGTATAATATGGCCAGACTACTCACATTCCAAATCCAAATGTGAAGCTTGTTTATTCTACATATGATTTATTTTACCATTTTGCTTTTTCTTGTGGAGGGGGAATAGTCTAATAGTTTTATTGTGTTACTAGCACCATCGACTATCTGTCCTCCAACAGTTTGGCAATGCGGTTCCTAGCACCATCTGTGCTGGTGGTTGCCGTGGTGACCCTAGGGGGTGGAGCTTACCTGGAGAGTCTCTTCCTCGTTCCTGTAGCGTTCGGCAGCATCACGCAGCTTTGCCTCCAGAACCTCGCTCCTGGTCATCAGTCTATTCATCTCTCCCTCCTTACTACGAATCTAAACACACACACACACACACACACACACACACACACACACACACACACACACACACACACACACACACACACACACACACAGTGTAGGAGGGGACTGAGTACCGGTAGAGGCTGAAGATGGCTTAGGCTGAAACATTTGTCTGTATCTTGTGCTATTCTGATAAATAAATACAACAATTGCAGATGAGAGTGCTGTTTTTCTCTAAACAAATGTAATGATAGTCCAGTCGTGATCCCATAGGTCCCTATACTGAACCCAGAAATGTTGAGTACCCTAAAGTTTTATTGCAGAAATGTCATCTATAGGTCAAATGAAGGGGATTTAGCTTGGTTGCCCAAAGTTGCACTTTGGGCAATTTGCATAATTAGCATAAATATATTGTTAAGGTAAGACTATATAGGTGAATAGGCAAAAAAAAAACCGAAATCATAGATATCACCTTGAAACTTTCTCAGTTGATTACTGATGATAAGAGAAGAAAAAAATGTATTGGATGTTTTTTGTATGTTGATGTTAAGATATGCAAATGAGGGCATGAATCATCAATTATGCACTAATTTGCATACACATGAAATCAGCTTTGCATGGTAAAACCAGACTCAAAATTATTTTTCTGTGGATAAAATATGTATATTTCAGGGTTGAGTTAGTGAAAACCTTTTCAAGACCCTGGTCAAGAGACAGTTTTGACATGTACCGGATGAATTAGGTGTTTAATGCTAAACAGCTGTAGCCTACATGTAGGCCTACATACAGTGAACAAATTCAAAAGAGCTACGTATACAAACATCATACAATAGTATCAATTAATCGTTTATCAATTAATTGTGATGACACAAATCAATAATTTGCATGCCTCACCACACCCTTTAAAAAGTGTTGGGGGGGACCTTATCTTACTACACAACAAAAATAAACCATTCATAGTTCATAAGGATGAATACCAAGAAGATAATGAGGCTGAAGAGAGTGTCAAAACAGAATATGGAGATGGTGAAGGCTATGTGGTCATCAAGACTATACTGTACTGTACTGTACTGTACTGTCGTGTGATGAACTGTAATATACTCTACTGTACTGCAATGTACTCTGCTGCACGGTACTGTACTGTACTGTACTGTAATATACTCTACTCTAGTGTACCATACTGTACTATACTGTACTCTACTGTAGTGCACTCTACTGTGCTGTACTCTACTGTACTGTACTCTAGTGTACTGTACTGTACTATACTATACTGTACTCTACTGTACTATACTCTACTCTAACTGCACTGTACTGTATTCTACTGAACTGTACTGTACTGCACTATACTGTACTTTACTATACTGTACTCTATGATACTGTACTCTACTGTACTGTACTGTTCTATACTGAACTGTATTGTACTCTATTGTAACACACTGTACTCTACTGTACTGTGCTGCACTGTACTGTATGCTACTGTACTATTGTACAACTACATATGACTGAAACATGTAGAGCATTCTGAGGTCAAGTACAATATGATGCAAAAAGGTGTGGTGGGAATGAGTAATGTTACTGTTACCACTATAAATCTTGAAGGTTAACAAGGTCCTGTGGCATTTTGTTTGGGGGAGGGGGGCAATGGTTGGCCATCCTTCCTCCTGGACTATGTGTGTGCCTTGCATATCAAGAAAATGAGTAATGGTTCACCTTTATAGTATATTCCATATGATAATTGTTGCTTTATATTGATATTTCTTCTATAGATAAGGGTGGCAAAGACCTATGGTTCATGTTGTCCATGACCTGTCCGTTTTGAAGTAGCAATTGATACTCAATGATCACTGAGGTAACAGTAATACAACATAAGTAGGCTACTAGGTGAGAACTTGTTTGCAAATCCTGAAAAAAGAAATCCATTTACCTCTGTTTACTTACTGAACACCTACTTAGAAATAATTTTCAACAGAAAGTATACATTGAGTAATTTATAATGCCATTCTTAAAAATGACTGAAATGCACTCACTAGGCCTATATGCGCAACACTACCTGTGAAGATGTAGAATTTGGTGATGTTATGGGTTATTCAAACACATGGAGAGGTCTTGTCCTTTACTGTATCTCGTGCAAATAAAAATATCTATGTTATGGAAATTAGAAGATGGAGAAGCTGCTACCTTGGACACCTTGTTGCACTGACACCTCCCCATTCAGTATGCCGCTGAGTGAGCATTCGCAGCAGTCTATTCTCACCTTAGTTTCATGGTGGGAAATACTCATTTTAATACAGGCGAAGTATGAATCTTCTCAAATTGTTCACAATGTTACATTTGCTGTCAAGCACGTAAGCACAGACTCACTCATATAACATGTTAGAAAGTTTTTTTCAGAGGGCTCCTAGGCTAGAATTACAACACATACCCTAAAGAAACACCATGCAAAGTCTGGTGCTTTTGTCACTTCCGTAAAGGTAAAACCCTTAACAAACTCCACAATAATCTATCCATGTCAAAACATCGTCTTGACCAGGTTCCACAGAGGGTTTTCACCAATTCAACCCTGAAATATACAAATTTTACCCACAGAAAAATAATTTTGAGTCTGGTTTTACCATGCAAAGCTGATTTCGTGTGTATGCAAATTAGTGCATAATTAATGATGCATGCCCTCATTTGCATATCTAAACATCAAAATACAAAAAACATCCAATACATTTTTTTTCTTCTCTTATCGTCAGTAATCAACTGAGAAAGTTTCAAGGTGATATCTACGATTTAATTTTTCAAGCCTATTCACCAGTAGTAGTCCTTACCTTAACAATATATTTATGCTAATTATGCAAATTGCCCAAAGTGCAACTTCGGGCAACCAAGCTAAATTCCCTTCATTTGACCTATAGATGACATTTCTGCAATAAAACTTTAGGGTACTCAACATTTCTGGGTTCATGAAATCACGACTAGACTATTATTACATTTCCTCAAAATGCATTGCCTGAAAGCATCAGCTAAGCGTAATGTAATGTAAATGGGTGTTTTTGGACGTTTATTGCCTTCATTGGACAGGACAGTTTAAGAAGAGGTTAGAAAGCAATGAAAGAAAGAGAGATTCGGGACCACACCAGACCAGAATCAAATCTGGGTATCCCATGCAACAGTCAGTAACCAAGGCGCTTGTCTCATGGCCATATCAATGGGTGTTTTTCAAGGTGCACTGTGTAGGATGGTGGCCAGTGCAAGTATTGCAACTATGATGCTCATTGAAACTGTCCTACCTGCTAAATATGATCTTTTCATTAATATTTACTGAGTAATAAACTAATATTTACTATAGTGACCAAAAGTACAGTACATTTTGCGACTGAAAAAGCCAATTTCTGGAAATTCAAAATGGCAGACAAAAAACAGCTCCACCTTTTCATGTATGAAAAGTGCCATTTTGCTAGGCATAACGAATACTAAAACTTTGATAGTGGTGGTAAATATTCATCATGAAGGTAACATTTGTTTGTTGGGCAGCATGTATTCTGGAAACAATGTACTTAAAATATTACACAGTGCACCTTTAAAGAGAAGGTCTGTGTCGAGAGTCCTGCCTCACCTCTGTCTTCAGCCCCCTGATCTCCTCTCTGGCGCTGCAGATAGATTCCAAGTGTCTCGTTGACGTCTGCGACATGTCCTGGAATTGAGTCTTGTACGATGCATCCATCTCCTGCCGAGAAATCAAAAATATCAAATGACATCCCCATTATTTTAGCTTTTCATGTGAACACAACACTTAAATATTAAACTGTACACTTGGCATGATTTCGGAATTAAACAATATGACATGAGTGAGAGGGATGATGTAAACTGACATCCTCCCCGGTGTGGTTCATCCAATCAGATATCGCAACATTTATTGAGCGATTCTAGCTATACATACAGTAGGTTTTTCGTTTACAAATATTCGTGTTGTGAGGAGGGGCAAGATGCTAAGCTGCCAACCTAATGAGCTCATTTATTGACTGATTTTTTATTCCATTTTAAACTTAGAATTTGAAAATTCAACATTAAAGTGGTGGTTCGCTATTTTAGTCATTAAGCCCTGTTTGTGTGACTTCTGAGGTGAAGTAGAGATGTTCTCATCACAATTTTGACATTTGGTGCTGAACGGAGCATTTGGGTATTCAAGACTGCAGCCCCCTCACCTTTACATTGACTCAAATGGAGCACTCAAGCATTCGATCATAAAATGGCATTAAACTTTCGTTTGCAGAGACATGAAACTCACAGAGTGGTCAGAGAAGGGCAGCGATACGTTGGCTCGAAAATCACCGCGAAATACGCTTCCAGAGAAGATATATTATCATTATTGTCCGTCTTCATTGATTGTATTGGTTTGACTAGTATAACTCAGCGCGACCGGAAATGGGGGTGTGTTTGTTTACGTTACTATCTATGGTTTGTATGTAAGCTGTCATTTTTGTAGCCAGTCCCGCTCAAAGACAGCCGTTCTACCTCGCTCCTTGATGTCTACACAAACAACACACTATCCCTACCTACTGGCTGGATGTCTACTGCTATTCAACGGCGTCTGGGGAAAAATAGGTCCGCCAAATGCTAAACAACAGTTAGAAGACATATTTGGCTCCAATTTACGAGTCAATTTATCGCTGTCTACCACTGACCACACGGTGAGTTCCATGGCTTTCCGAAGAAAAGTTGGTAACACTTCCAAATAAGGGGCCATAATTAACAGTAAAGTAGCTACAACCTAATACTTAAGTAAGGGTTAATAATCATTACTTAATGCCATATTAGACACATAATAATTGTTATTAATGCTTATGTTGAACATTAGTAAGCAATTACTTAACTATTAGATAACTATTACCATGTGTCACAAGTTCATAGCATATTATTATTTAACTAATAGATAAGTAAGGGTACAGTTAATAGTTAAGTAGCTATTAGGTAATACTTAACTAAGGACCTTAATTAACACTTACTTAATACAAAAGAAATGTATATCTAATGATTAAAAAATACCGAAATATTGTTGTCTGTAGATTGCGTACCCATCATGCACTGCACTTCTTGGAGCTAATATTCTCAAACATTAACTTAATTATTACAAAGGAATGGTTTAGTTTCGCTTCAAAACTATTACTCTTCATAATGTTCTGCATTTATTGTAGGGTTTTTACCATTAAAATTAATAAGTGGTACATGAAAAAATTATATCTCATCACCCCACCATCATTGAGAAGTGTACGTCCAATCCTTGCTATAAAATGGCTCCTGTTGCCACTATTACAGTGATTTGAATGAGTGAAAACTAGATGTCACAGTAGATTAATTACTTAACTATTAGGTATGCTCAGCCAACGCTATTATAAGGGTCCCAAACACCAATATCTATCGATTAATCAACCATTAGTTATCCGCAGCCAACTGTAATATAGGGGTCCCAAGCACCAATATATATCTATTAATTAACCATTAGATATCCTCAGCCAACTCTAATATAAGGGTCCCAAAACCCGATATTTATGTATTAATTAACCATTAGTTATGCCTTACCTGTGTATTAAGTAAGTGTTAATTTTGGTCCTTAGTAAAGTATGACATGATAGCTACTTAACTATTAACTGTGCCCTTACTTATCTTTTAGTTAAATAATAATACGCAATTAACTTGTAACACAAAGTAATAGTTATCTTAATAGTTAAGTAACTGCTTACTAATGCATTCATAACAATTAATATGTGTCTAATGTCGCATTAAGTAATGATTATTAACCATTACTTAAGTATTAGGTTGTAGCTACTTTACTGTTAATTATGGCCCCTTATTTGGAAGTGTTAGCGAAAAGTTTAATGCCATTTTATGATCGATTGCTTGAGTGCTCCATTTGAGTCGATGTTAAAGGTGGGGGGGCTGCAGTCTTGAATACCCAAATGCTCCGTTCAGCATCAAATGTCAAAATTGTGATTAGAACATCTCTACTTCACCCCAGAAGTCACACAAACAGGGTTTAATGTCTAAAATAGCGAACCACCACTTGAAGTCTGTATTCTTGTAAAATATTTAGTGTCTCAATTTGTAGAAGATGTGTGTAGCTCGCTAGCTCCATTGTTAGGGGATTGTTGTAATTCCTGTAGCGCTGCTAGTCTGTGGTGCTCGCGGAGGGTAAGGCTACTGTACCTGTAACTTCATGGCCGCCATGTACTTGCTTGTAGAGCCGACGTGGGACACAGCAAACGCCATATTCCCCTTAGCCACCCAGCTGTAGATTTGAGCCATTAGCTCGTTGATTTCCTGTGCAAAGGGAGACAAACTTTCGTATTTGAATACATTTTACATTTTTGGGGGTTTTAAACTTGTGTTAACCAGAGAGGGCAGCGAGAGAGACAGGAAATGAGTAGGGAAGGTGTTGTGCCACTTGAAGGGTATAGCCTAGCTAGCAAACTAGCCCAGTGAGGCATGTCGCTCCACAGGAGACAATTCCACATGACCTACTGTATGAAAGCCAGTTTACATTCTCATCTTCACTAACCCAGGCAGTGTAGAGGTAATTACAGTAGGTAGGTGGGGGTGGTGAGATCAGAACTTGTATGAGTTTGTGTGTGGGGGCACTGTGGTGCAGCGCGCTAAGCCCCCCATATTTGAGCTTGCATGCCCATGGGGACCCCGGTTCAAGTCCGGCTGTTCCTAGCCCTACCCTATGTCTCTCTCCAGCTCATTTCCTGTCTTCTCTCACACTATCCTGTCATAGTAAAGGCCCAAAAATCCCCCAAAACATACTTTTAAAAAAGAGTTTGTGTGTGTGGGAGTGTGCATGCTTGTGTGTGTGTGTGTGTGCAACACCTGCTTGTGGACCCTCTGCAGGAATTCCAGTTGGTGCTCCAGGTTAACCAGCTGTTTCTCCAGGGTGATGCGGCCAGCAGTAGCAGCATCCACATCCTGTAGGGAACAAAGTCACAAACACACAGTCAGAGATCTGTCCATCTAGGTCATGTTGAAATGTTATCGCTACCCTGTACTGTACTATTGGTTTTGACTTGCAGGGCGGAAGGTTTTACTGTCCATCTGGGTCATATGTTTAAACGCTGTTGATGTTGGTTTTTCTTCCAACTTACGGGGCGGATAGCTTCGATTTCCGCCTCAGCCTTCTTGTGGGCCTCCAGAGCCTCACTGTACCTGGCCTTCAGGATCTCCACCTGGACACCCATGGCATCCTTAGATGCAACCGCCAGGTCCTGCAAGGAAGAGAGACCATTCAATACACTGTTAAATACTGAAACTGTGTTGTGTCAGTCGATCATTGTTGCCGCGCTCGCAAAGCATGTTGGGATTCCGGCACAGCGAGTAAGGGACCTGTGGCACGTCAAAGAGTTGGGCTCGCTTCAAATTAATGCAAATGTTATGTCCCACGGCAGCCGTATTGCGTTACCCAATGATTGTAGAGCACATGAAGATGTCCCATGATACCTGTGGTCATCACAATGGTGTATTTCTCTCCTTACAAGTAGATTGCTGACAGCTATTAAACTTTTGGATTTACAAAATGTAGATTACAAAAAACTATGATGCATGCGCTGATGGTGGCTTGGTTCAAATGATTATGTTCTATTTCAACCATAACGCCAGGGCAAGCTGTATGTGGAAAGAAAAAAACATCCTGAGGTTGCTAAGAACACATTGTGCTGTAATTTAGGGGCAGTTGATTTGCTATATGATAAATACGCCTAGAAATCGTGATGAATATACTTCCTGTATATAACTCCTGGGCCACTCGAGCTGTAGTAGCAACACAGCGACACAATGCATCCAATCCGGCGAGCTAGGTTGACGCACCGCAATAATGAACCTTACTGTTAGTTGCACTGTTAGTTAGCACATGCTAATGCTACCCTCTACGATGTAATATATCTTCAATCAACCAGTGATCACAGGATCATCCATGTAAGATGGGTTATACAGCATATAGTATGGTAGAATATTTCTGGTTAATATACATGTGTGTCCCATGGTGTTTTCAGCAGCAATCACCAGATCCCGCTGTGTAATAGCCAAGCACTCTCACTCACCCTCTGAGCCATCATCTCATCAGCCACCCTCCTCATCTCCCTCGTTCGTTCTTCGTATACCATGCACAGGCCTGAGGGACCGCGGTGCAGCGCTTCGATCTCCGCCTCCAGACTCCTGTTCTGAGACTCCAGGGAGTGCACCTATTACAAACACACGCACACGCACACATTATAAAGATGGAAGGGCGGAAGGGAATGAAAGTGGTAAATTGAGAGAAACAGAGATGGGGTGTAGTCTGTTGCTCGCCTCACCTTCTCGATGTACTTGGTCAGACGGTCGTTAAGGGTGATCATCTCCTGCTTCTCGGAGGTGCGGGTGTCCAGGAAGGCCTGGTTCTCCGCGGACGCCGCATCCAGTTCCCCAGTGGCACCGCTCACGCACAGGCTCATGCTCATGATGGCACCGCTTCTGTGGTGAAGAGCACACAGCAATTGGGTCATTCACAATAGGCTAAACTGGCATGCATCTCAATTCAGTAAAGAGTATAAAACACAATATATTTTTCTTTTGCCACTGCTGCCCTGGTCGTGAAGATTATAAAATCAGAAGTCCGTATTTGGCTAGAGACGACTTGTGTCATACAATATTTTTTTTCAAATAGCATACATTCTCGGATACATATCTCATGTTGGCAGTGCACCAATGTAAAGAGAGCACATTGTCAGATGCGTACCTGCGCCCCACGGCAGCATTACGCTTCAAGCTGCCCGAGCGGTAGGAGGAGATCCTTTCCTGGCTATGACTCATGATGACTTCCTGGCGTTGGTTGGTCTTGTGTTCAGTGCTGTTCGAGGATTACACTGCCATTGTCTCTCCACAGAGCCCCTTATATACTCACACCAGACCACAATTGTCACATTCTCGCCCAGCCCATTGGGCGCGCAAGCATGGAGGAATCTTGTACCTCAATACTGCAGGAGAGCCAGAGTGCCCCCCTCATCTCACAGCTTCCTGCGAAGAAGGTTAAAAATAGTGGGGTGAGGACAGGAGAGAGGTAGTCTTGGCCCCTGATCGAAGGACAAGTGTGAAGCCCATTATCATATGCATCACATTGGCATGAACTTTGTTACCTGAACAGCAATAGACAAGTAGTCCTACATCAGTATTCCTATTTCAACCCATTTTATCCGGATGACTCGTATACTGTATGTTGTTTGACCTTTGGTGCCTGGAGCGACACATACGCTGCATTCAGGCTCTTGAGATTTTACCTTTTTAAAATAAAAATGTGGGTATGTTACAGCTGAATGAACACCTTCTTATGCAAGATGAGGTTCTTAGGGTTTAAATGCAATCATGTTTCATGTTTTTATGTGCATCAGAGGTTGAGATATTTAGGTTTTTATAAGCTGAGGGCAAACTCTTTCAACAAAGGCTTAGGCCAAGGGTGGGGAACCTTTTTCAACTTCAAATGTCTCCAAGGGCCGTAAAAGTCCTCCGAGGGCCGTACTATCGACACAAATAAGATTTTCCCCCTTTAGGCCTATATTGAAGGCAGACACCTTTAAAACAGACGCCACCTTCTCTAGGATCCCAGAATATAACTTAATTGTATTACAAATGTAATATCTACGTAGGATTCATTTACAAATAAATGTCATATTTCATGAGAACCTGCAAACATTCAAATTATATAGGGGGCCGCATAAAACGGCCCTCGAGAAATAGGATCCCCACCCCTGGCTAAGGCATTCAGCAGGCGTTTCTTGCAGCTGCCGTAGGCATCAATGGGTTAGAGGGGCTCTATGTAGGATTAAAAGTTTAATTAGTCACTGTCCTGAGTGAGCCGATGCTTACTTGAGTCATTAGTATGTGAATGATGACTCTCGCAACCACTTTCATTGTCTGCTGTCAGAGAACCCCAAATGTAACTTTAGACAGAGTGGTCCGCTACGAGTGTCGTGGGAAACACTTCTCACACGAAAAATAGCTTTACATACCGTATTCAGATTTGCATCAACTGCTGGCATTCTGTGATGAAAAACATTCTCACAGCGAGATTATTTAAACTGTATTTTTACATGACAGTGTAGATTTTGAGCCAGGCATTCCACGGGCACAGCACAAACTACATCATCCTACATTGTGCCCCTTTAAGATGTTGTCATCTGTACAGTCACCCTTACCAAAATGGACCATGGTTTATTATGGTATGATTATCATGGTTCTACCATGGTATGTCATGATTACTCTAAGTACTTTGAACCTACCATAATTTTGCTATGGCTTACTATGGCATTACTGTGATTTTTATGTTGTAACATGGTTCTACCTTGATATGTCATGATTAACCATGGTTTTACGACCACATTTCATGGTGATTCTAAGTACTATCAACCAACCATAGTTCTAGTACAGTAGCTGTCATTGTCGTAGCCCTTACAAAGATTAACCATGCTTGTACTATGAAAACTAATCATGGTTTTACCAAAGAGTTACCATGGACTAGTACACTCCTTGCAATAAACCATGGTTCCCCCCAAACCATGTTTTTTTTAAACCATGGTAACCCACCCCAAAAGCCCTTTTTTAAAACCATGGTTCGAATCCTGCCCTCACCATTCCGTAGTTCTCCATCCATGGCTGAAGTGCCCTTGAGCAAGTCACCTACCATTGATCCAGGGACTGTAACCATGGTCATGGTCATGGACTTACAACCTGTAAGTCGCTTCGGATTCAAAAAGCGTCAGTTCACTGTAATGTAATGAAAACTATTAACCATGATTAGTTGTCATAGTAAAACCATGGTTATTCTTTGCATAGTTAAACGATGGTAAATCCATGGTTAAACCATGGTTAAATCCTTAGTTAAACCATGGGCAAATCATAGTCAAACCATGGTTGAATCATAGTTAAACCATGGTTGAACTACAGTCAATCAATGGTTAAGCCATAGTCACAAACTGTGCTCGAAAAACCGTGACAACTATGAGTAACTAAAAACCATGGTCCAGTTCTCATAGTAAAACCATGGTCCATTTTCGTAAGGGCAGTTGTGATATATTCATCTCCATTCCCATATATGTCATAGCTCACAGGGCTACTTCATTGAGTCTTTAGTATTTGTCAATGGGAGCTCTATAGTGTTGCCAGACTTACACAACACTTTTCTTTTCTTCACACAAAAGCTGTTTTTTTTTCCACATCCGACCTTCAAAGAGGAATGCCGCTGGGGGTGTAATTTAAGTAACTTCACCCACAAAGCACTGATGATTATCAAGGACACAAGCCACCCTGCACACAAACGGTTCAGCTGTTCTGTTGTCCAGTCTTGCAACTTTGAATGTCTGTATGTGTATTCTATAGGTACTCTATGTGTACTGTGTACTGTCTATGTCTTTACCTATGTCTGCATAGGAAAGTAAGAAATGTACTTGCAATTCTTTGTATGACTAGTGCATGTAAAGAAACAGACAATAAAGCAGACTTGACTTTCAAAAAAAGACATTTTAAGGGTCTTTTGTGCCTTTATTGATGTAGGCCAAGAGTATTAGGGTTTCACCTGGAACAAATTAGTAACAAGCTGAAATTTTCAGAATATGTTCAGAATATTATCAGGAGTAACCTACTAAAAGTCCCTAGAAATCCAACTTGGGCTCTCTGAGAAATTCAAGATGGCGTCCAAAATGTATGATATTTTGCATGTTTTCACATAATAACTTTTCAATTGGGTGGATGGATTGGCAACCAATCTTGTATGCTGGCACTCTATTATAGTAGAAACAACATACTCAAAATCCAGAAGACTCTGATGAAGACACATGTCGAAACGTTAGTCTTACTGCACTGAAAAACAAAACAAAAAACAGAAAATAGACATGTGGCACCAGATTCTTTTTCCTTTGTACTTATTGTTAGCGCGGAGTGCGTATCTCCTTTGTTTTTACCAGAGGAATCCAACTTGGTGTCTCTGTGAAATTCAATATGGCGGACCAGATGGGGTTAAAATTGATGATATTTATGTTTTAGCGCAATAACTTTTCAGTGGTTACATGGATTTGCCCCAAATATTGCGTGCTAATACTCTATAACAATAGGAACAATATACTTCAAATACAGAGGAATCCAACCTGGCCTCTCTGAGAAATTCAATATGGCGGCCCTGGTGCAGTCCAAAATTGATTACATTTTATATGTTTTATCGCAATAACTTTACAATTAGTGGATGGAATGGAACCAAATCTTGGGTGCAAACACTGTATAATAATAGGAACACATACTGAAAACCCAGAGGAATCCAAATTCAATATGGCGGCCCAGAAGGGGTCAAAAAAATCCTAAGAGTTTGTGCAAATGGGATTACTTTTGAATGGGTGGACGAATTTGATTGCAGAATAACTTAAGATTTGGATTTCCATCAAACACACAATAATACATGCTCAAACTGACTAAACTTTCAAGATGGCGGACATGTTTGTGCAATAACTTTTGAACGGATGAATGGCTTTGCACCAAATCATATAATGATCATGAAATAATGTTTTCATTTGAACTGGAATGAGTTTGAACACAGTTTGAACTGGAATCGCATTGTAGAGGACAAGACTAAATGGTTTGTCTTGGAGGAACACTATTCTGAATTATTTAGCACTAGCAACTGTTACCCAATTATCACCCAGTGAGCAGACGGAACGTCTTCTGATTGGCTGAGCAGGTGTCCTTTATTCCCCGGTAGTAGGACACCTATGATGCCAGCTCATATCAGACTCACGTGTGACAACATCAACACCTTCAAAATGGCCCTTACAGTGGCTGAAAACAAACCAGACCAGACCTGTTCCATTACTCTTCAGTATGAACATGGTTTTAGTTTTTGTACTACTGCATGTAGTTTGTGATGTGTGGGCAAAATGTCTTCTACCATAATATATTTTTTTCTTTATTACGGTATTTGTTTATGTTTATATTGATGTTTAGCTGATGTATTGATTAATGTGCATTGTCCTTATCGAATGAATGAATGAATGAATGAATGAATGATAATAAGGTGGATAGTGGTTTCACATCTAGAATCTACAACCCATTTGGCATGAATCCGATGTGATTCTTTTCACACACTGCTAGTACTTGTAGTCATTATTTTCTGATAAATCGAAACAGGAGACAGGATTTTGACTCACAGTTTTGTTTATTTGTTTGTTTGGTGTGCCACGGGAGGAGAGAGGAAATGAAAGCAGGTCTAGTTTAACCCATTTTGATTTGAATGTGCCTGCTAAAAAGGCCAGTTCTGCATATGTGGCATTTTTATACAGGCTCCTAAAAAGTCGAACAACATTGTCAACACTTAAACCTTCATTTCTCAGTTTCTGTAGCAGGTAGAGCTAGTAGAGATTTCCTGCTCATCTTCAACTTGTAACTTGTATGTTCCTCAAAGGTCATCATCGGTGACGGCTCCAGAAATTCTGAAGGTTCGTTCCTGTGTGTCACTCTGGATCATGACATTATGCCATTATGGCCATCATGCCACCTGCCATCTTGAGGGGCAAGCAGCTCACCATGCTGTTCATGCGGCTGTCCTCACCCTCGACCAGTTTCCTGCAGGACACAGTAGACACAAGAGCAAATATATAGTACAGTAAGAGTATGGCCTTCGTTTTCATTCAGTGCGAAAATGAATGTATTTTACGAACTTTAGTACACATTGACTGCAGAAATGTGGTGAGTAACAAACTATGTCTGTAAACAAAATACTTGTACAAGTATTCTTTATTTGTAATCTCAGCAAACTCCCAAAAATAGACCTCTTCAACATCTACTGTAGATTGCTCATGCAGACCTACAAGTCATTCATCGTAACAGTAACATGAGGTTACAAGGAGGGCATGGAGACATGTCTGACCTGTAGGTTGTGATCTCCATCTCCAAGGACTTCTTAACATTCAGGAGGTCTTCGTATTCCTTCAGCGTCACTGTGATCTTGCTCTTGATGGCACTCAGCTCCTGATTGAAAGTATCAATTCTGGCCTGGAGGACACAAAGAAAGTTCATTTATTTCAAAGTTGCCAAATGGAAGCTATAAGTACAAGATACAAGTAATTAGCATGTAATCATAAAATTATGGTACGTATATTGTGGAAAGTAGAAGACAGATTATTTATATGAATCATTATGTCCTTGTATAACACATACTTGTAGTATAATATGGCCAGACTATTCACATTCCAAATCCAAATGTGAAGCTTGTTTATTGTATGATTTATTTTACCATTTTGCTTTTTCTTGTGGAGGGGGAATAGTCTAATAGTTTAATTGTGTTACTAGCACCATCGACTATCTGTCCTCCAACAGTTTGGCAATGCGGTTCCTAGCACCATCTGTGCTGGTGGTTGCCGTGGTGATCCTAGGGGGAGGAGCTTACCTGGAGAGTCTCTTCCTCGTTCCTGTAGCGTTCGGTAGCATCACGCAGCTTTGCCTCCAGAACCTCGCTCCTGGTCATCAGTCTATTCATCTCCCCCTCCTTACTACGAATCTAAACACGCACACACACACACACACACACACACACACACACACGCACACAGTGCACACAGTGCACACAGTGTAGGAGGGGACCAAGTACCGGTAGAGGCTGAAGATGGCTTAGGCTGAAAGATTTGTCTATATCTTGTGCTATTCTGATAAATAAATACAACAATTGCAGATGAGAGTGCTGTTTTTCTCTAAACAAATGTAATGATTGCATTTCCTCAAAATGCATTGCCTGAAAGCATCAGCTAAGCGTAATGTAATGTAAATGGGTGTTTTTGGACGGTTATTGCCTTCATTGGACAGGACAGTTTAAAGGGGTATGCCACTATTTTTGGGCTTAATACAGTTAAAATCGTTGGCCAGGGTTTATAAAGGTGGTAACGTGTCTTATTTGTCATGTAAGCCATTGTCTTGCTTTTAGATAAGTTAAAAGAGGGAGCATGTCGCTAAGCTAGTGAAAGTCAATGGATCCATGTAGCATGCTACAATGCTACACGGACCCATTGACTTTCACTAGCTTAGTGACATATTCCCTCTTTTAACTTGTCTTAAAGCAAGACAACACTTAACATGAAAAATAAGACACTTTACCACCTTTATAAACCCCAGCCAACAATTTTAATTGTATTAAGCCCCAAAATAGTGGCATACCCCTTTAAGAAGAGGCAAGAAAGCAATGAGAGAAAGAGAGATTCAGGAAACACCAGACCAGAATCGAACCTGGGTATCCCGTGCAACAGTCAGTTCCCAAGGCGCTTGTCTCATGACCATATCAATGGGTGTTTTTCAAGGTGCGCTGTGTAGGATGGTGGCCAGAGCAGGTATTGCAACTATGGTGCTTACTGAAACTGTGCTACCTGCTAAATATGATCTTTTCATTAATATTTACCAAGTAATAAACTAATATTTAATATCATAACCAAAAGTACAGTACATTTTGCGACTGAAAAAGCCAATTTCTGGAAATTCTAAATGGCAGACAAAAAACAGCTCCACCTTTCCATGTATGAAAAGTGCCATTTTGCTAGGCATAACGAATACTACAAATTTGATGGTGGTGGTAAATATTCATGATGAAGGTAACATTTGTGAATGGGCAGCATGTATTCTAGAAATAATGTACTTAAAATATTACACAGTGCACCTTTAAAGAGAAGGTCTGTGTTGAGAGCCCTGCCTCACCTCTGTCTTCAGCCCCCTGATCTCCTCTCTGGCACTGCAGATAGATTCCAAGTGTCTCGTTGACGTCTGCGACATGTCCTGGAATTGAGTCTTGTACGATGCATCCATTTCCTGCAGAGAAATCAAAAGTATCAAATGACATCCCCATTATTTTAGCTTTTCATGTGAACTTAACACAACACTTAAATATTAAACTGTTCACTTGGCATGATTTCGGAATTAAACAATATGACATGAGTGAGAGGGATGATGTAAACTGACATCCTCCCCGGTGTGGTTCATCCAATCAGATATCGCAACATTTATTGAGCGATTCTAGCTATACATACAGTAGGTTTTTCGTTTACAAATATTCGTGTTGTGAGGAGGGGCAAGATGCTAAGCAGCCAACCTAATAAGCTCATTTATTGACTGATTTTTTATTCCATTTTAAACTTGGAATTTGAAAATTCAACATTAAAGTGGTGGTTTGCTATTTTAGTCATTAAGCCCTGTTTGGGTGACTTCTGGGGTGAAGTAGAGATCATCACAATTTTGACATTTGGTGCTGAACGGAGCATTTGGGTATTCAAGACTGCAGCCCCCTCACCTTCACATTGACTCAAATGGAGCACTCAAGCATTCGATCATAAAATGGCATTAAACTTTTCGTTTGCAGAGGCATGAAACTCACCGAGTGGTCAGAGGAGGGCAGCGATACGTTGGCTCGAAAATCACAGCGAAATACGCTTCCAGAGAAGATATATTATCATTATTGTCCGTCTTCATTGATTTTATTGGTTTGACTAGTATAACTCCGCGCGACCGGAAATGGGGGTGTGTTTGTTTACGTTACTATCTATGGTTTGTATGCAAGCTGTAATTTTTGTATCCAGTCCCACTCAAAGACAGCCGTTCTACCTCGCTCCTTGATGTCTACACAAACAACACACTATCGCTACCTACTGGCTGGATGTCTACTGCTATTCAACGGCGTCTGGGGAAAAATAGGTCCGCCAAATGCTAAACAACAGTTAGAAGACATATTTCGCTGCAATTCTCGAGTCAATTTATCGCTGTCTACCACTGACCACACGGTGAGTTCCATGTCTTTTCGAACGAAAGTTTAATGCCATTTTATGATCGATTGCTTGAGTGCTCCATTTGAGTCAATGTAAAGGTGGGGGGGCTGCAGTCTTGGATACCCAAATGCTCCGTTCAGCACCAAATGTCAAAATTGTGATGAGAACATCTCTACTTCACCCCAGAAGTCACACAAACAGGGCTTAATGTCTAAAATAGCGAACCACCACTTGAAGTCTGTATCCTTGTCAAATCTTTAGTGTCTCAATTTGTAGAAGATGTATGTAGCTCCATTGTTAGGGGATTGTTGTAATTCCTGTAGCGCTGCTAGTCTGTGATGCTGGCGGAGGGTAATGCTACTGTACCTGTAACTTCTGAGCGGCCATGTACTTGCTTGTAGAGCCGACGTGGGAGACAGCAAATGCCATATTCCCCTTAGCCACCCAGCTGTAGATTTGAGCCATTAGCTCGTTGATTTCCTGTGCAAAGGGAGACAAACTTTCGTATTTTAATACATTGTACATTTTTGGGGGTTTTAAACTTGTGTTAACCAGGAAGGGCAGCGAGAGAGACGAGAAATGAGTAGGAAGGTGTTGTGTTACTTGGAGGGCATAGCCTAGCTAGCAAACTAGCCCAGTGCGGCATGTCGCTCCACAGGAGACAATTCCACATGAGCTACTGTATGAAATCCACCTTACATTCTCATCTTCACTAACCCAGGCACTGTAGAGGTAGTTACAGTAGGTAGGTGAGGGTGGTGGGATCAGAACTTGTATGAGTTTGTGTGTGGGGGCGCTGTGGTGCAGCGCGCTAAGCCCCCCATATTTGAGCTTGCATGCCCATGGGGCATCTGGTTCGAGTCCGGCCGTTCCCAACCCTACCCTATGTCTCTCTCCAGCTCATTTCCGATCTCTATCTATTCTGTCATAGTAAAGGCCCAAAAATCCCCCAAAACATACTTTTAAAAAAGAGTTTGTGTGTGTGTAGGAGTGCATGCTGTTTGTGTGTGTGCAACACCTGCTTGTGGACCCTCTGCAGGAACTCCAGTTGGTGCTCCAGGTTATCCAGCTGTTTCTCCAGGGCGATGCGGCCAGCAGTAGCAGCATCCACATCCTGTTGGAAACAAAGTCACAAACACACAGTCAGAGATCTGTTCATCTAGGTCATGTTGAAATGTTATGGTTACCTTGTACAGTACTATTGGTTTTGACTTGCAGGGCGGAAGGTTTTACTGTCCATCTGGGTCATATGTTTAAACGCTGTTGATGTTTTTTTTTTTTCAACTTACGGGGCGGATAGCTTCGATTTCCGCCTCAGCCTTCTTGTGGGCCTCCAGAGCCTCACTGTACCTGGCCTTCAGCATCTCCACCTGGACACCCATGGCATCCTTAGCAGCAACCGCCAGGTCCTGCAGGGAAGAGAGACCATTCAATCAATACACTGTTAATTACTGAAACTGTGTTGTGTCAGTCGATCATTGTTGCCGCGCTCGCAAAGCATGTTGGGATTCCGGCACAGCGAGTGAGGGACCTGCGGCACGTCAAAGAGTTGGGCTCGCTTCAAATTAATGCAAATTTTATGTCCCACGGCAGCCGTACTGCGTCACCCAATGACTGTAGAGCACATGAAGATGTCCCATGATACCTGTGGTCATCACAATGGTGTATTTCTCTCCTTACAAGTAGATTGTTGACAGCTACTTTAGGATTTACAAAATGTAGATTACAAAAAACTATGATGCATGCGCTGATGGTGGCTTGGTTCAAATGATTATGTTCTATTTCAACCATAACGCCAGGGCAAGCTGTGTGTGGAAAGAAAAAACATCCTGAGGTTGCTAAGAACACATTGTGCTGTAATTTAGGGGCAGTTGATTTGCTATATGATAAATACGCCTAGAAATCTTGATGAATATACTTCCTGTATATAACTCCTGGGCCACTCGAGCTGTAGTAGCAACACAGCGACACAATGCATCCAGCGAGCTGCGTTGACCGGAATAATGAACCTTCACTGTTAGTTGCACTGTTAGTTAGCATATGCTAATGCTACCCTCTACGAAGTAATATATCTTCAATCAACCAGTGATCACAGGATCATCCATGTAAGAATCCATGGGTTACACAGTATATAGTATGGTAGAATATTTCTGGTTAATATACATGTGCGTCCCATGGTGTTTTCAGCAGCAATCCCCAGATCCCGCTGCACAATAGACTTCCAGTTGCAATAGCCAAGCACTCTCACTCACCCTCTGAGCCATCATCTGGTCAGCCACCCTCCTCATCTCCCTCATTCGTTCCTCGTAGACCATGCACAGGCCTGAGGGACCGCGGCGCAGCGCTTCGATCTCCGCCTCCAGACTCCTGTTCTGAGACTCCAGGGAGTGCACCTGTTACACACACACGCACACATTATAAAGATGGAAGGGCGGAAGGGAATGAAAGTGGTAAATTGAGAGAAACAGAGATGGGGTGTAGTCTGTTGCTCGCCTCACCTTCTCGATGTACTTGGTCAGACGGTCGTTAAGGGTGATCATCTCCTGCTTCTCCGAGGTGCGGGTGTCCAGGAAGGCCTGGTTCTCTGCAGACGCCGCATCCAGATCCCCAGTGGCACCGCTCACGCACAGGCTCATGCTCATGATGGCACCGCTTCTGTGGTGAAGAGCACACAGCAATTGGGTCACTCACTCACTATAGGCTAGCTGGTATGTATCTGAATTATGAAAAGAGTATAAAACACAATATATTTTTCTTTTGCCACTGCTGCTCTGGTCGTGAAGATTATAAAATCAGAAGTCCCTATTTGGCTAGAGACGACTTGTGTCATACAATATTTTTTTTCAAATAGCATACATTCTCGAATACATATCTCATGTTGGCACCAATGTAAAGAGAGCACATTGTCAGATGCGAACCTGCGCCCCACGACAGCATTACGCTTGAAGCTGGCCAGACTCATGATGACTCCCTGAAGTTGGTTGGTCTTGGGTTCAGTGCTGTTTGAGGATTACACTGCCATTGTCTCTCCACAGAGCCCCTTATATACTCTCACCAGACCACACTTGTCACATTCTCGTCCAGCCCATTGGGCGCGCAAGCATGGAGGAATCTTGTACCTCAATACTGCAGGAGAACCAGAGTGCCCCCCTCATCTCACAGCTTCCTGCGAAGAAGGTTAAAAATAGTGGGGTGAGGACAGGAGAGAGGTAGTCTTGGCCCCTGATCGAAGGACAAGTGTGAAGCCCATTATCATATGCATCACATTGGCATGAACTTTGTTACCTGAACAGCAATAGACAAGTAGCCCTACATCAGTATTCCTATTTCAACCCATTTTATCCGGATGACTCGTATACTGTATGTTGTTTGACCTTTGGTGCCTGGAGCGACACATACGCTGCATTCAGGCTCTTGAGATGTTACCTTTTTAAAATAAAAATGTGGGTATTGTACAGCTGAATGAACACCTTCTTATGCAAGATGAGGTTCTTAGGGTTTAAATGCAATCATGTTTCATGTTTTTATGTGCATCAGAGGTTGAGATATTTCGTTTTTTATAAGCTGAGGACAACTCTTTCAACAAAGGCTTAGGCCAAGGGTGGGGAACCTTTTTCATTCGAGGGGCCACTTCAAATGTCTCCAAGGGCCGTAAAAGTCCTCCGAGGGCCGTACTATCGACACAAACAAGGTTTTCCCCCTTTAGGCCTATATTGAAGGCAGACACCTTTAAAACAGACGCCACCTTCTCTAGGATCCCAGAATATAACTTAATTGTATTACAAATGTAATATCTACGTAAGATTCATTTACAAATATATGTCATATTTCATAAGAACCTGCAGAACATTCAAATTATATAGGGGGCCGCATAAAACGGCCCTCAAGAAATAGGATCCCCACCCCTGGCTAAGGCATTCAGCAGGCGTTTCTTGCAGGTGCTGTAGGCATCAATGGGTTAGAGGGGCTCTATGTAGGATCAAAAGTTTAATTAGTCACTGTCCTGAGTGAGCCGATGCTTACTTGAGTCATTAGTATGTGAATGATGACTCTCGCGACCACTTTCATGATCCGCTGTCAGAGAACCCCAAATGTGACTTTAGACAGAGTGGTCCGCTACGAGTGTTGTGGGAAACACTTCTCATACGAAAAATAGCTTTACATACCGTATTCAGATTTGCATCAACTGCTGGCATTCTGTGATGAAAAACATTCTCACAGCGAGATGATTTAAACAGCATTTTTACATGACGGTGTAGATTTTGAGCCAGGCATTCCACGGGCACCGCACAAACTACGTCACCCTACATTGTGCCCCTTTAAGATGTTGTCATCTGTACAGTCAGTTGTGATATATTCAGCTCCATTCCCATATACTGTATGTCATAGCTCACAGGGCTACTTGGGGGCTACTTGGGGGCTATCTTTAGAACTATTTCTCAACGGGGGCTCTGGAGAGCGCTGCCAGACTTATGGGGGGTCATTGCAGCACTCGAACTTGACGATGTCCCGGGAACCATCAAAAATGTCCAAAAATATCAATGACAAGATTCTAAAAGTATTAGGCCTATATTTGCAAAGCCATTACACAGGGACATTAACTCAATACCATAACCATCAGCGAAAATAGCAACAGAAGACTTTCCGATAACACTCCGTGCATTGTGTTCTAGAATGTTGATTAAGATTTCGCTTCTGCGACTGCAAGCGCGTTCTTGTGTTCTTTGGAGCACAACGAAGCTCATAATTATGCACAATGAAAAGTGAAATCAGCATCAGTATTGATAACGAAAATCCTTGTCTAATTGATAGTAGGTAATATTTGAAATATATTTTAAGTGTTTCCTTGAAAATATAACCCTAAATCACAATTCAGTGAAAACGTTTTTTAATACTCTCGTCTGGAACTTTGTTGAGGATTTTTACGGGCTAGTCCCAGAGGAAGGAAGTAACGTCGGCAGAGCTTTAGCAGCAGAAAAGCTATTCGGCTTGTGTTGATAATAATAAACTCCTGGGGCCTCATTTATAAAACTTTGCGGAAGAAAAGTGCCAAAAGATGGCACGATGCGCACGCACGTTCCACGTCGATTTTCCTTTATAAAACCCAACTGACTCTGAAGTTGTGGCACATGTGCGCACCTGTGGACACACCCATAATTATCCATGAATATTCAGTGAAACGCCCAAAATGAATGTGGACGGAATCTGCCAGGTCATAGACATGTAGTAGGCTATTAATTAAGTTGTGAACCAGGGTGAAAATAGCTGCGTCAAGGGAACATCTCACATGGCATATCCCCATGTGAAATTCAACGGTAGAAAATCTATTCGCTGTCTCATCGCACCTCATATGCACCAGGTTTGCCCTTGGTCACTGCGCACAGCTGTCTGCTTTCAGTTCAAAGCGACGCCCCAACTGTCGATCAACATATCCACAGACAGCATGACATATGGGCATTTTCTAGTCTGTATTTATTAAATGTGTGTATCATAAACGTGCATTATCAGTGTATAAGGCCAGCTGTCAAATGCACACCTCTGCTTCTTTGATGATGAATAACCGCATGGAAAAGAAATGACATGCAACAAGAGAAACAAAGCTGTCCATCAGTATGGCACTTGTCTGTATGCTTGCCTGTATGGCTGAGAAAATCAACCATTACAGATGCACTTGGGACTCAAGCAGATGATTCTGCAACTGGGTTAAATGTTGACGTAATTCCTTGCAGACTCGGAACACTTTATAGCCTACCGATACAATTATAGCCTGATACTGGAAAGGTCCGTGGTTATTGTTAATAAAATGTAGGGTATTTCCAAATGTAATGTGGGGTTGGGGGGGGTGTTAGTCCGAACCTTCGGCCCATGACATTTGTTTCATCTAGCTAAAATAACTAAAATATGTTGAATATTTTGTGTGTGTTACAATAATAATTGTAATAATAATAATAATAATAATAATAATAATTGTAGCGGCCAAAGTGGACTTTAAGTTAAATAAATAGAAATTGCTTAAAAATGCATAAATAGATAATAAATAATGTCATTTGAATTTGTAATTTCATATATAGGCCTACGTTAATTTCATGATTAAAATAATGAATATTATGTTGGAAAGATAAAAGAATAAGAATTCCTGTTTATAAGATAACTTTTTGTTTCGGATTAAAAATGTGTACTGTCGCTTTAAGACTCACGAGCCGGCTTCCCTCTCGCGCTTTTCATTTCAGATCGCAAGGAACCGTGTTGCTCTGCAACTACCCAAGAGACTTTAAACCTTTTTATTTTCATTAGAGACATTTTGTTAGTTCCTGTACGTTTTGCAACTGTATTAAGAAGAACACTAAACTTCCGTTATCATTTCAAGACGTTGTGGAGTGGATTTATTTCAATTACATGGACACTAACAGTGGAAACAGTAACTTTGAGTTGGAGAACAGCGTAAGAAATAGCACTTTCCTCGCGGTCTCACCAAGACTAAACCTCTACAATAATAATCATTTTATATATTGCCTTTCAAAACAACCAAGTTAGCTTGAGAAACCCAAAGGCCCATGCAAAAGATGGGTGCTGGCACTGACATTTCCTCATTAATTATTATATTTCCAGTGAAATAGGCCTACTGGACGACAGATATATGAACACACAGCCAAAGTCTTCTCTGCCATCTCTACTGATGTAGTAGCAATTTCTTCCATCATCATATTATCTGCCCCCCTGCCTTTGGTTTCTGAGCCTTTTCCCAGAAGGAAAGAAGGCTCTTCTGTTTCTTCCCTGACATTCTAAATACAGATTACATTATTACATTACATTACATTGCATTTGGCAGACGCTTCATAACCAAAGCGACTTTCAAAAGAGGACTTATTCAAGCCAACATCACAAGCAAATACAAAGTGCACAGGAGATATACAGAACAACAAGTGCAGTTGCAAAGAGGGTTTTTTTTTAATATAAAGAGTAAATAACGAGTACACACACACACAAACACACACTCACAAACTAAACTAAACTAAACTAAACATCATGTCAGGAGTCTGCCCTGGGGCAAGGCCAGTTCAAGCATTAGTCTAGTAGATTCTCTCGAAAGAGGAATGTCTTTAGTTGTTTCTTGAAAGCTGCAAGAGATGTGCTCAGTCTTGCTGCCTCTGGGAGACTGTTCCACCACTTGGGTACCACAACGGAGAACAATCTTGACTGGGAGTACCTAGAGCGACTGGATGGCAGAGCCAGACGGCTTGTGCTGGATGAGCGCAGTTCTCTTCCAGTAACATAAGGCGTTAGTAGGTCCTTCAGATAAGCTGGGGCCGTTCCTGTGATGGTTTTGTAGGCAAGGGTCAATGCCTAGTGCTTGATCCGGGCGGCGATCGGTACAAAGGTGTGAGTACACAGATGTGAGTACACAGATGTGAGTACAAAGGTTGGCAACAGAAAGATGTATATCTTGCCCCTTTGAAATATCATAAGGATTGTTGTCAGAAAATGATTGACATACACAGTTCACTGCTGAAAAAAGGCTATTGACCTGCCAAACGTTTCACATTAGATTACTGACCAAAAGTTTATCAGGCCTACATTTTTTTGCATAAAGCAAGGGTGAGTGTGCGTGCGTGTGTATCCCCCGCTCATTTTTCCCCTGCTCTACAGTGTCTTTCCCCCACACACTATTCTGCCTCCCCCACCCCCTCACTCATCTCCTCCCACACACTATTCTGCCCCCCAACCCCCTCACTCATCCCCCCATGCTACTCTGCCCCCCCACCCCCCAGTATTCTGCCCCCCACGCTCACCCCCTAGCCCCCCCCCCCCCCCCCCTCCCCGACTCAACTTATCCCCACCACACACACTATTCTGCCCCCCCCCACCTCACTCATCCCCCCACACACTATTCTGGCCCCACACACAAACGCACGCGCATACACACACACACACACGCACGCACACACACACACACACACACACACACACACACACACACACACACACACACACACACACACACACACACACACACACACACACACACACACACACACACACACACAGTTTGGCAGGACAATATGCCTTCTTTTCAGCAGTCCACTGTGTTTGTGAAATTCATTTGACAATATTCCTTTGGATATTTCAAAGTGGCAAGATGTACAGTGAGTCCAATATGTATTTGATCCCTTGCTGATTTTGCCGGTTTGCCCACTAATAAAGACATGATTAGTCTATAAATTTATGATAATATGTATTCAAACACGGGGAGACAGAATATCAACAAGAAATTCCAGAAAATAACTTAAAATAATATATTTTAATTTATTTGTATTTAATTTAGGCAAATAAGTATTTGACCCCTCTAGCTAAAAAAGATAAAGTGCTTTGTGGCAAAGCCCTAGTTGTCTAGCACTGAGGTTAGATGCTTCTTTTAGTTAATGACAATGTTTGTGCATATAGTAGAAAATAGTTTTGCCCATTTTTCTTTGCACATTATCTCTAAAACATTAATAGTTTGTGGCTGTAGCTTGGCAAATGGGAGGTTCAGTTCTCTCCATAGAATTACTATAGGGTTAATATTTGGAGACTGTCTAGGCCACTTCACAACTTTAATATGCTTCTTATTGAGCCACTCCTTCGTTGCTTTGACTGTATGTTGTGTATTATTGTCATGTTGCGAGATCCAAAAATGGCCCACCCTTCAGTGTAGTGGTGGAGGGAAGGACGTTTGCACTCAGGATTGCACATTACATGTCTCCCTCCATCCATTCATTGACGATGTGAAGTTGTCCTGTGCCCTGGCCAGACAAACACCC
Source organism: Engraulis encrasicolus (assembly GCF_034702125.1). NCBI lineage: Eukaryota > Metazoa > Chordata > Actinopteri > Clupeiformes > Engraulidae > Engraulis > Engraulis encrasicolus. The sequence goes on along the minus strand of NC_085874.1, from coordinate 40,854,022 downwards.
TCAAACCATAATGATACCACTTTCATGCATGATGGTGAGGAGGGTGTTCTTGGGATCATAGACAGCAGTACTCTTTCTCAAAACACATTGAATTGTGATAATGCCAAAAAGCTTGATTTTGGTTTCATCTGACTACAGCACTTCCTTATCATATCCTAAACCAGTCTGATGTCCGTTGGCAAACCTCAAGTGGGACTGCGCAGGTTCCCTCTGAAGTAGAGGCACCATGTGTGCACTACAGGATTTTAAACCTCTATGGCATTAAGTGCTACCAGTAGTTTTCTCAGTGATTTGGTCCCAGTAGCTTTGATATCATTGCCTAGTTCATCCCGTACAGCTCTTGGGTGATTTCTTTCTGTTCTCATGATTATCAAATCCCTACAAAAGGTAAAATCTTGTATAGAACCCCAGACAGGCTGATGGATATTAATTTTGTATTCCTCACATTTTGGAAGAAATGCATCAACAGCTGGGTCATTAATACCCAGTCTCTTTCTTGTGGCTTTGCAGCCCATTTAATCTTTGTTCAGGTCTAAAATCGTGTCCCTGATATCATTTGACCACTCTTTGGTCTTTCCCATGCTGGTGAGGTTGGAGTGTGACTGATTCACTCATACTATGGACTGATTCTGCTGACTCAATGTGTCTTTTATGCATGTTAGTATGTACAGGTGTCTTTAATTCAGATGACAAGTTGATCGGAAGTGCCCATCTGGTCTGTGGGCCCAGAACTGTAATCAGTTGGCAGGGGATCAAATACTTATTTTGCTTGATGAAATGGAAATAAATTAATATATATTCTCTTCAGTTAATTTCTGGATTTTCTTTTTGATATTCTGTCTCTCCATATTAGAATACATATTATCATAACATTTATTGACTGATCATGTCTTTGTTAGTAGGCAAACCAACAAAATCAGCAAGGGATCAAATACATATTGGACTCACTGTATATATATATTATATATATATGCATTCCTTTTTCTAGACAACCTTTATACTCACGTCTGTAAGGAGATAGGGCAATTTAATTGAAAAATAGGTCGTCTTTATTGATAATTATGGCCTTACAGTATTGAGAAAAATGTGTGAAAGTCTGCCATTCTGAAAAACAGAGAACATTTAGAATTTTGGAGCACTAGATGGCCCCAAGTTTTAATCTTTTTCAATAGGCCTTCTGGTCTGTAATCCACTGTGAAAACCCTGACAGGACAATAGGCATACTTTTCCCAGCCATAGACTCTCTATGTGCATTTCGATTATTATTTTCAGTACTTTCCTTTGGATATTGCAAGGTGGCCAACTTTATTTTCATTTGTTTTAGTTTAGTCAACCTTTGTAAACATGTATGTAAGGAAATAGGACAGAATAGTGCTGAAAGTAGTTACAGTAAACGTTCATGAATATCACCTTATAGTACAATGTAATAATGCATGAAAACAAGTCATTTTGGAAAATGGCGGCCATATTGAATTCTGAGCAAAAATTTACGTGGCCCCATGTTTTAATTTCTTCCAATAGGGTTTCTGGTCAGTAATCCACAGAGAAAAGTGTGGTAGGACAAAAGGCCTAATTTTCCCAGATGATGACCTGTCTATTCAATATGGCGGACCAGATGGGGTCAAAAATGTATGATGTTTTATTAGCCTAGCGAGCTAAGCCGCTACAGCTTGAAAGCTGACAGGGGTCTAGAGTAGCTGGGAAGCCTTGTGGGTGGGATAAATGATTGTCTATCAAAATGCCTTGGCACTCAATGCCATGCAATAGGATGGCGCAACAACCAATCACATTGAATCCACACACAGCAAACTGTAGGGGCGTGACCGATAATAGTTCCGGTCGGAGCAGCTAGCTGGCGGCAGGGTAGCTCCAGACTCAGTGAGATCTCATATTAATGCAGGCGGCTGTTTGCCCACATAACCTACTGAATATCACAACACACTGTGTGTTAAAGACTAGCATGTTTTGATCCCAAGTAACATTTAACGGCCGTGATTTTGTTCTACACCTACATGAAATGGTCTAATAACAGCCTGTGACAGTCTGGTTCTGTACGACGTAAACTGCTAACAGTAGCTTACCCGGGTAGCCCCGTCAGTTCATGGCAGTCTATGGGAGATTTGGTGCATCTCGACTTTCTTACTGGAATCGAATATAAAATATTGCTATTTATAAAGGCCTACAAATTTGGTCAGCAAGCAGACAAGTTATATGAACGGTCTTCTAAGTATTAACGGATGTCGTCATTTAAGAAATAGTTTATCAAACAATTTCAAATGACATAGCACCGGCGGCCAACCTAACCACCATACCATATTACCGGTAAGCAGATCAACTGGTGGTTTGTTTACAACTACAGCTGGTGTCTTTTCAACCATTAAAAGGCTTGAAATGACTCGTCAATTTAGTGGCAGATATAATAAGACCCACAGCATTAAAACGAGACATTTGGGAGCTTTCGAAGTCTACAAGTAGCTTACTAAATAGATGGGAATGAGACCTCGCCGACCGAGCTAGCGGCTAGCCCATCTCTCGTCAAATAACACAGCTTGCTAAACCTAGGTATCCATCATGTTGACAATCATATTAGTTTACACAACTACTTAACAAGCCCAAAATTGCTCAACATTTCACTAGTTGGTCAAGGAGGGTCCTGTGGTCAAAAACAAAGTATTTTTGAACTTCGTAAGTGAAAACACAATTTATTAGGCGACTCGTTTTAGTGGCTGTGGTGGTGGTGGCCAGACGCATTCATTCCTATGCTGGTGCTAGCAGTTTCAAGGGGCGTGTATGTTCTGAAAGCTCAATTGGTAGCCCGGCCCCCCATCTCGCTCCTCACGATTTGATTGGCTCTGTCATCGGATAACTTTCAGCCGAAAACGACCAGGGGTGGCTAGACTGCCCCCAGTAGCAAATTCAATTTGCGGCCATTAGGGGTGTCTAGTAGGCTAATGTTTTATCGCAATAACTTTACAATTGGTGCATGGAATGGAGCCAAATCTTGGGTGCAAACAATCTATAATAATAGGAACACATACTTCAAACCCAGAGGAATCCAAATTAGAGGTGTCCCGATCCAGGTTTTTGCACTTCCGATCCGATACAGATATTTTATTTCCCTTCCGATCCGATACCGATACTGGCAGTATACCGATACCGGCCTATCGGAGCATGTATTTAACTTGAAAGTTATTTAGCCTTCTTACTTTGTTGTCACACTTATGTTGAAAATGGTTTTGCTCTTGATAACAACTAGCTAGCTGAAATAGGTGAATTTGAGTAGCCTAATACACAATGGTTTTTAATGAGAAACTGACCTGTTTATTCAGATATTAATAAACACAAAATAGATAAAATAATTGTCAATTAACTACAGAAACAGAAATACCACCAGTGCTCTGCTCTTGTAAACCAAGGCTTAAAAATCCATCAGTGCAAATAATATTCTAAACTGTAAGTAGGCTTAGTCACGCAGCAAGTAGTCATATGTTTTCCATGATTTTTTTTTGGTAGGCTGATGGCATGTTGGCAATTCAGGACAAGTTTACATTTAACATAGACAAACAAAAATTCAAAATTCCAAAAAGACAAGTTTTCTAGAGCAGACACACAGAAGGCCTAGGCTACTGGAGACCCTCTCATATATGCCCAAAGTAAGATCCTCCATCATCATAGGTAGCCTAAAACAGAATTCCTCCCAAATGGGACCAACTTGCCAATAAACAACTAGATAAACAGCAAAAATAAATCATAAACACATTCGGACACAACTACTGACGAGTAGGCTATATTATTTATTTATTGAGGTCAGTGGACACAATAACATTCCATTTTCTCCCTTTTGCTCCATGTGAATTAGCACATCTTTATTTTAACATCTGCTTAGCATCTTCTAACCATTAGCAAGAAGGCACTGCCAATATTTAAAACATTCACACATGCACACACACGTGGGATATAAAGTGTGCGGTAGTGGGCAACAAACAAACATTAAGAGGAAGCATGAGAGGAAAGCGGTGCCTCGGTGAGAAGCATGTGAAATCTGCACTTTCAGTGTTTGTAGCCAAACATTAGCGCTTGCTACTGAAGTACCATCTGAAACGCAGGCAGATTGGAATGCAGCGCGCAATTCTGTGTGTCTGAACTGTTCACAGAAACTTGGCACAGTTTTAACGCTCTTTGAAACAAAACACTGAAAAACGAACGCTGCCTGCTCCTGTGTGGGCTGAGAGGGCTACGGAGGTGAGTGAGATTTCCTCCTCTTCCAATGCGTGTGCTGGAAAATGCAGACCGACTTTTGAACAACCGCAGCAAAAACTGGAATGGATTACACAAATCGCGGTGCGCCGGAAAACATGGACCGGACTTTCGGATTCACGGACCGGGATTCTGGATCGGATTTTTCCGTGCATGCAGATCCGATCCCGATACGCATTTTTTGCCCATATTGGCGGCCGATCCGATCCAAATATCGGATCGGGACATCTCTAATCCAAATTCAATATGGCGGCCCAGAAGGGGTAAAAAAATCACATGAGTTTGTGCAAATGGGATTACTTTTGAAGGGGTGGACAAATTTAATTGCACAATAACTTAAGATTTGGATTTCCATCAAACGCACAATACTACATGCTCAAACTGACTAAACTTTCAAGATGGTGGACATGTTGTTTGTGCAGTAACTTTTGAACGGATGAATGGCTTCACAGACATCTTTAATATCTCTCTGGAGCAAGCAGTCATCCCATCACTTTTCAAAGCTGCTCCCATCATACCCGTGCCGAAGAAATCATCACCATCATGCTTCAATGACTACCGTCCTGTTAGCCTGGTCCTGACCATCCCATAATACTACCATTTCATTTCGTATTTATGGTCTGGCATTTGTTTGCTCTGAAGCGATTGTAGAAAGCAGGAAGTTTGCACTCAGTTATAGTTTGAAATTATTGGACACCTCTCACCCAATCGCTGGCAGTTACTCAACAACAACATGGCGCAGACCAATGGCTCTGGCGCAGATGTGTACGTCATTGTCACGAGCGTTCTCCCCCTTTCGTCCCCACGTGGGGGGCGTATTCGATTATTGGCTGTTTTCTGGGGGGGCGTTGCAATCAAAATTCTACTGCTGCAAGCACTCCACAGAGAAGCACGGCCAGACTACAGTAGTGGAGCCAATCCTTTGGCGGAAGTACGTAGGATGGCTCGCGAGGCTAACCGTCCTGTAGCATTGACGCCCATAATCATGAAGTGCTTCGAACGGCTAGTCCTGTCACACATCAAAGCCACCCTACCCCCCAACCTGGACCCCTACCAGTTTGCATACCGAGCCAAGCGATCCATGGAGGATGCAATTTGCTCTGCCCTCCATCCAGCCCTCACCCACTTGGACAATAAAGACTCATATGTGAGAATGCTGTTCATTGACTTCAGTTCAGCATTCAATACCATAATACCACAACAACTCATCAGAAAACTGGACAAACTAGGTTTCAGCACCTCCCTCTGCAACTGGCTGGACTTCCTGATGCAAAGACCACAAGCAGTACGGGTAGGGAATAACACCTCAAGCACCCTGACCCTGAGCACGGGGGCTCCGCAAGGTTGTGTTCTCAGCCCCCTGCTGTTCACGCTGCTGACACACAACTGCACAACGACCCACAGCACTAACCATCTAGTGAAGTTTGCGGATGATACAACACTGGTGGGCCTCATCACAAAGGGCGATGAGACTCACTACTGAGAAGTAGACCTGCTGGCCAGATGGTGCAAAGACAACAACCTCCTGCTTAATGTCAACAAGACCAAGGAGATTGTTGTCAACTTTCAGAGGGTCCAAAAACAACTGCCACCACTGACCATCGACGGCTATGCTGTGGAGAGAGTGAGCAGCACCAAGTTCCTTGGAGTGCACATCAGCGACGACCTCTCTTGGACCACCAACACTACATCACTGGCGAAGAAGGCCCATCAGCGTCTCTACTTCTTGCGCAAACTAAAGAAGGCAAGTGCTACACCCTCCATCATGACAACATTCTACAGAGGAACCATAGAGAGCGTCGTGTCCAACTGCATCACAGTGTGGGGAGGAAGCTGCATGGAGAAAAACAGGAAGACACTCCAGCGTGTTGTGAACACAGCGAAGAAGATCATTGGTGTACCACTCCCCTCCCTGCAGGACATTTACACCACACGCCTCACCCGGAAAGCACTGATGATCATCAAAGACACAAGCCACCCTGCACACAAACTGTTCAGCCTCCTGCCCTCTGGAAAGAGGTACAGGCGCCTCCGTTCCCGTACCACCAGGCTGGCAAGCAGCTCAATGCACCAAGCGATCAAGTTACTGAACACTCAACCCACTCTCCCTCCACTGTCAGCCTCTAGCCAGCAAGGCCACTGACAACCCCCCCCCCCATCACCACATCTGCGACTGAACATTCCACCTGCACTACTATATTGTGACTGAACTCTCAACCTGTACTAACTCAAAACATGCACACACACACACACACACAAGCACACTGCACTTTCTGCACTAAACCCAAACATACACACACTGACGCACAACTCTCTCTCACACACACACACACACAGACACGAACAGACACAGGCGCACACCGCACCTTCAACCTGCACTAAACACACACACACACACACACACACACACACACACACACACACACACACACACACACACACACACACACTGCTGCTGTTGTACTTGATAGACCTTTTTAATATTTATTTTCATAGCCTAGGTCTCAAATGGTGAAGATGGCAATAACTGAACATACTGACCTGAGTTTCAATTCGAGATCAAGGCAACCCTTGTTAATCACTAAATATGGCACTGGTCTTGAATCATTACAAATTTCCATTGTTTAAAATTATACATTTAGCGACTTTACATTTAGCAGGCACTTTATTATATCCTCTTGCATAACACAAATCAGTTACGCACAACCTGGAGAGAAGAACCTCCAGAGGATTCTTGGAGTTTGAGTCTACCCTGCTCTTGTAGTGGTGAGTAGTTTGTTCCATCTTTGGGAGAACAGTCTGAACTGGAATCGCATTGTAGAGGACAAGACTAAATGGTTTGTCTTCGAGGAACACAATTCTGAATGATTTGGCACTAGCAACTTGTAACCATGGATAATAAAGAAAAAAACTTAAGCAGTTATCGAGAGCTCTGGCAAAAGGGGACCGTGAAGTGAAATGGCGTAGAACTAAATTCAGCTAAATGGTGTTGTCCATTAGAGGAACACAAAGCAAAATGCCATAATATATTTTTTTCTTCATTATTTGTTTTATTATGGGTATCTGTCTTAGGACCATGGATGAAATTTAGTGATTATGCTAACTCTGGAATGTTGATGTTTAGCTGATGTATTGATTAATGTGCATTGTCCTTCGAATCGAATGAATGAATGATAACAAGGTGGATAGTGGTTTCACATCTAGATACAACCCATTTGGCATGAATCCGATATTCTTTTCACACACTGCTTGTAGTCATTATTTTCTGATAAATTAAAACAGGAGACAAGATTTTCACTCACTGGTTTGTTTATTTGTTTGCTTGGTGTGCCACGGGAGGAAAGAGGAAATGAAAGCAGGTCTAGTTTAACCCATTTTGATTTGAATGTGCCTGCAAAAAGGCCAGTTCTGTCTATGTGGCATTCTTATACAGGAAGTTTCTGTAGCAGGTAGAGGTATTAGAGTTTTCCTGCTCGTTTTAACTTGTAACTTGTATGTTCCTCAAAGGTCGTCATCGGTGACCGCTCCAGAAATTCTGAAGGTTCGTTCCTGTGTGTCACTCTGGATCATGACATTATGCCATTATGGCCATCATGCCACCTGCCATCTTGAGGGGCAAGCAGCTCACCATGCTGTTCAGGTGGCTGTCCTCACCCTCGATCAGTTTCCTGCAGGATACAGTAGATACAAGAGCAAATATATAGTACAGTAAGAGTATGGCCTTCGTTTTCATTCAGTGCGAAAATGAATGTATTTTACGAACTTTAGTACATCGTCTGAATCAGAGTGTTGTGTTTCACATTGACAGCAGAAATGTGGTGAGTTACCAACTATGTCTGTAAACCAAATACAAGTATTTAGTATTTGTAATCTCAGCAAACTCCCAAAAATAGACCTCTTCAACATCTACTGTAGATTGCTCATGCAGACCTACAAGTCATTCATCGTAACAGTAACATGAGGTTACAAGGAGGGCATGGAGACATGTCTGACCTGTAGGTTGTGATCTCCATCTCCAAGGACTTCTTAACATTAAGGAGCTCCTGGTATTCCTTCAGCGTCACTGTGATCTTGCTCTTGATGGCACTCAGCTCCTGATTGAAAGTATCAATTCTGGCCTGGAGGACACAAAGAAAGCTCATTTATTTCAAAGTTGCCAAATGGAAGCTATAAGTACAAGATACAAGTAATTAGCATGTAATCATAAAATTGTGGTACGTATATTGTGGAAAGTAGAAGAAAGATTATTAATATGAATCATAATGTCCTTGTATAACACATACTTGTAGTATAATATGGCCAGACTATTCACATTCTTTTAATAGTTTAATTGTGTTACTAGCACCATCGACTGTCTCTCCTCCAATAGTTTGGCAATACGGTTCCTAGCACCATCTTTGCTGGTGGTTGCCGTGGTGACCCTAGGGGGTGGAGCTTACCTGAAGAGTCTCTTCCTCGGTCCTGTAGCGTTCGGTAGCATCACGCAGCTTTGCCTCCAGAACCTCGCTCCTGGTCATCAGCCTATTCATCTCCCCCTCCTTACTACGAATCTAAACACACACACACACACACACACACACACACACACACACACACACACACACACACACACACACACACACACACACACAGTTCACACAGTGTAGGAGGGGACCAAGTACCGGTAGAGGCTGAAGATGGCTTAGGCTGAAACATTTTGTCTATATCTTGTGCTATTCTGATAAATAAATACAATTGCAGATGAGAGTGCCGTTTTTCTCTAAACAAATGTAATGATTACATTTCCTCAAAATGCATTGCCTGAAAGCATCAGCTAAGCGTAATGTAATGTAAATGGGTGTTTTTGGACGTTTATTGCCTTCATTGGACAGGACAGTTTAAGAAGAGGTTAGAAAGCAATGGAAGAAAGAGAGATTCGGGAAACACCAGACCAGAATCAAACCTGGGTCTCCCGTGCAACAGTCAGTCCCTAAGGTGCTTGTCTCATGGCCATATCAATGGGTGTTTTTCAAGGCGCACTGTGTAGGATGGTGGCCAGAGCAGGTATTGCAACTATGGTGCTCATTGAAACTGTGCTACCTGCTAAATATGATCTTTTCATTCATATTTACTAAGTAATAAACTAATATTTACTACAGTGACCAAAAGTACAGTACATTTTGCGACTGAAAAAGCCAATTTCTGGAAATTCAAAATGGCAGACAAGAAACAGCTCCACCTTTTCATGTATGAAAAATGCCATTTTGCTAGGCATAACGAATACTACAAATTTGATGGTGGTGGTAAATATTCATGATGAAGGTAACATTTGTGAATGGGCAGCATGTATTCTGGAAATAATGTACTTAAAATATTACACAGTGCACCTTTAAAGAGAAGGTCTGTGTTGAGAGCCCTGCCTCACCTCTGTCTTCAGCCCCCTGATCTCCTCTCTGGCGCTGCAGATAGATTCCAAGTGTCTCGTTGACGTCCGCGACATGTCCTGGAATTGAGTCTTGTACGATGCATCCATTTCCTGCAGAGAAATAAAAAAAATGAAATGACATCCCCATTATTTTAGCTTTTCATGTGAACTTAACACAACACTTAAATATTAAACTGTTCACTTGGCATGACTTCGGAATTAAACAATATGACATGAGGGAGAGGGATGATGTAAACTGACATCCTTCCCGGTGTGGTTCGTCCAATCAGATATCGCAACATTTATTGAGCGATTCTAGCTATTGTATACATACAATAGGTTTTTTGTTTACAAATATTAGTGTTGTGAGAAGGAGCAAGATGCTAAGCAACCAACCTCATGAGCTCATTTATTGACTGATTTTTAATTTAAAACTTAGAATTTGAAAATTCAACATTGAGTCTGTATCCTTGTAAAATCTTTAGCGTCTCAATTTGTAGAAGATGTGTGTAGCTCCATTGTTAGGGGATTGTTGTAATTCCTGTAGCGCTGCTAGTCTGTGGTGCTTGCGGAGCGTAATGCCGTGTCCAGACCAAGAGCGAACTACGCTGCCTGGTAGTGTGGGTAGCAGAAGTTTCGCCTTGAATTCGCTGTATTCGCTCCAAACCCAGCATTGACATGTTTGATTCAGCTGATCACATAACAGCTCTGCCTTGACAGCCTGGGACATTCGGAGATATGAACGTTCCGATTGGTTTTCGCCGAACAGCGTCAGAGCGAATTCGCCTGCGATTAGATTTAGTTTAATCGTCAAAATTCGCTCTGGTCGCGCAAGAAGCTTCGCTCCTGGCGAACTCGCTTTGGTAGCGCAGATCACGTGCCCTCCATAGAGAAATAATGACTTCCGTCGCTTCGTTCACTCAGTTTCGCTCTTGGTCTGTACACGGCATAAGACTACTGTACCTGTAACTTCATGGCCGCCATGTACTTGCTTGTAGAGCCGACGTGGGACACAGCAAACGCCATATTCCCCTTAGCCACCCAGCTGTAGATTTGAGTCATTAGCTCGTTGATTTCCTGTGCAAAGGGAGACAAACTTTCGTCTTTTAATACATTGTACATTTTTGGGGGTTTTAAACTTGTGTTAACCAGAGAGGTCAGCGAGAGAGACAAGAAATGAGTAGGGAAGGTGTTGTGTCACTTGGAGGACCTAGCCTAGCTAGCAAACTAGCTCAGTGAGGCATGTCGCTCCACAGGAGACAATGGTGCAGCGCGCTAAGCCCCCCATATTTGAGCTTGCATGCCCATGGGGAGTCCGGCCGTTCCCAGCCCTACCCTATGTCTCTCTCCAGCTCATTTCCTGTATCCTCTCACACTATCCTGTCATAGTAAAGGCCCACAAATCCCCAAAAACATACTTTTAAAAAAGAGTTTGTGTGTGTGTGGGTGTGCATGTTTGTGTGTGTCAACACCTGCTTGTGGACCCTCTGCAGGAACTCCCGTTGGTGCTCCAGGTTATCCAGCTGTTTCTCCAGGGCGATGCGGCCAGCAGTAGCAGCATCGACATCCTGTGGAGAACAAAGTCACAAGCACACAGTCAGAGATCTGTCCATCTGGCTCATACTTTACGTTACCATTACCCTGTGCAGTACCATTGGTTTTGACTTGCAGGGCGGAAGGCTTTACTGTCCATCTGGGTCATGTTTAAACGCTGTTGTTTTTGGGAATTTTTTTCCAACTTACGGGCCGGACAGCTTCGATGTCCCTCTCGGCCTTCTCGTGGGCCTCCAGAGCCTCACTGTACCTGGCCTTCAGCATCTCCACCTGGACACCCATGGCATCCTTAGCAGCAACCGCCAGGTCCTGCAGGGAGAGAACATTCAATACACTGTTAAATACTGTCAGTCGATCATTGTTGCCGTGCTCGCAAAGCATGTTGGGATTCCGGCACAGCGAGTGAGGGACCTGCGGCACTTCAAAAAGTTGGCCTCGCTTCAAATGAATGGAAATTTTATGTCCCACGGCAGCCGTACTGCGTTACCCAATGACTGTAGAGCACATGAAGATGTCCCATGATACCTGTGGTCATCACAAGGGTGTATTTCTCTCCTAGTTACAAGTATATTGTTGACAGCTATCAAACTTTTGGATTTACAAAATGTAGATTACAAAAAACTATGATGCATGCGCTGATGGTGGCTTGGTTCAAATGATTGTGTTCTATTTCAACCATAACGCCAGGGCAAACTGTGTGTGGAAAAAAAAAAACATCCTGAGGTTGGTAAGAACACATTGTGCTGAAATTTAGGGGCAGTTGATTTGCTATATGATAAATACGCCTAGAAATCTTGCTGAATATACTTCCTCTATATAACTCCTGGGCCACTCGAGCCGTAGTGGCAACACAGCGACACAATGCATCCAATCCGGCGAGCTGCGTCGACGTACCGGAATAATGAACCTTACTGTTAGTTGCACTGTTAGTTAGCACATGCTAATGCTACTCGCTACGAACTAATATATCTTCAATCAACCAGTGATCACAGGATCATCCATGTAGGAATCCATGGGTTACACGGTTTATACTATGGTAGAATATTTCTGGTTAATATACATGTGTGTCCCATGGCATTTTCAGCAGCAATCACCAGATCCTGGTGCACAATAGCCAGCCTCACTCACCCTCTGAGCCATCATCTCGTCAGCCACCCTCCTCATCTCTCTCATTCGTTCCTCGTAGACCATGCACAGGCCTGAGGGACCGCGGCGCAGCGCTTCGATCTCCGCCTCCAGACTCCTGTTCTGAGACTCCAGGGAGTGCACCTGTTACACACACACGCACACATTATAAAGATGGAAGGGCGGAAGGGAATGAAAGTGGTAAACACAGACATTATATATGAAGACTAGATGCGTCGTCCGCGTTCCCGTCATGCAAGTCGAACGTCCGCGCATGGCGGCCATGTTAAAGCAGCCTTCTGGCTCAACCAGTTGCAGTGAGTTTTGGGTGTTGTATACTCTTCAGATGGCCATAATTCCCTCAAATTTATATCGATTTTCGAAAGGGTTGTTTTTTTATACAGTATAAAAAATTCCAAACGAAAGTATATGTTGATACTGCATAGTGATGAATATTCACAATATTATTATATTATATTACATTATATTATTATGTACATAGGTCTAAAATCATGTATAATATAGTTCAGTAGGCTTATTCATGTAATTAGATAGATCCCATAAACAAATGCACAACGTAATCTTTTATATTTTCAGTAAAATAACAAATAAACGTTCACTTGTAGTATATGCTTTGGTTTCGACAGCTCCACCTTGTGTTCAAAATGAGTCGTGACGCTAAAGCCATCCAGATAGAATGAACTTGTTGCGCTGTACATCTCTCTTCCAGTACGTCATCTCTGTCGTCTTTAATTTGGTGCAATGAATATATCCATGCCGTCAACGTAATGCACAGCAATGGTTAAAATGTGTATTTGCTGTAGGTATATCTAAATGTTTGGACAATAGGCTAAGTGGGATGCATCTCTTGGGCGTTTTACCCCAGTCTACACTTAAGTTTTAAGGAGCCCTACCATTTATATACACGTGTCAATATTTCAGCGAAGCAACAGTATACATTTTTAAGTATCTCAACGTTTCAATTCTTCAGTTTACTTCAGGTGTAGCGGGGGTCTGTGGAGAGTTTAGGCTGCGCTAATATGGCCGACCTGTGCGGATGTGCTTGAAATACGCGATGACGTATCTAGTCTTCATGTATGATGTCTGTGGTGGTAAATTGAAAGAAACAGAGATGGGGTGTAGTCTGTTGCTCGCCTCACCTTCTCGATGTACTTGGTCAGACGGTCGTTAAGGGTGATCATCTCCTGCTTCTCGGAGGTGCGGGTGTCCAGGAAGGCCTGGTTCTCTGCGGACGCCGCATCCAGTTCCCCAGTGGCACCGCTCACACACAGGCTCATGCTCATGATGGCACCGCTTCTGTGGTGAAGAGCACACAGCAATTGGGTCACTCACTATAGACTAAGCTGGCATATATCTCAATTCAGATAAGAGTATAAAACATGTATTATATTTTTCTTTTGCCACTGCTGCTTTGGTCGTGAAAATGATAAACTCAGTATTTGGCTAGTGACGACTTGTGTCATACAATATTTTTTGTCAAATAGCATACATTCTCGGATACATATCTCATGTTGGCACCAATGTAAAGAGAGCACATTGTCAGATGCGAACCTGCGCCCCACGGCAGCATTACGCTTGAAGCTGGCCAGACTCATGATGACTCCCTGAAGTTGGTTGGTCTTGGGTTCAGTGCTGTTTGAGGATTACACTGCTATTGTCTCTCCACAGAGCCCCTTATATACTCACACCAGACCACAATTGTCACATTCTCGCGCAGCCAATCCGGCACGCAAGCATGGAGGAATCTTGTACCTCAATACTGCAGGAGAACCGGAGTGCCCCCCATCAGTTATCTCACAGCCTCCCGCGATTCAAAAAAGTGGGGTGAGTGAGCACAGGAGAGGGGCAGTCTTGGCCCCTGATCGAAGGACAAGTGTGAAGCCCATTATCATATATGTCACATTGCTATGACCTTTGTTACCTGAACAGCACTAGACAAGTAGCCCTACGTCATTATTCCTATTTTAACACATTTTAGCCTGATGACTCGTATATGTTGTTTGGCCTTTGGTGCCTGACCATGGGTATGTTACAGCTGAATGAACACCTTCTAATGCAAGATGAGGTTCTTAGGGTCTAAATAGCCTACAGTCATGTTTCATGTTTTTATGTGCATCAGAGGCTGAGATATTTAGGTTTTTATAAGCTGAGGGCAACTCTTTCCACGAGGGCTCTTAGGCATTCAGCAGGCGTTTATTGCAGGTACTGTAGGCATCAATGGGTTAGAGGGGCTCTATGTAGGATTAAAAGTTTAATTAGGTGCTGTTTCCACGTAGCAGGATATTTTTTTAGCAGGGTACTTTTTTCTCCTGTTGAGGTGTAAACGCAACATGTGGATAAAAATAAATCCTCCAAATTTTGGTGTTATTTTCATTGGAATCGGACCGGAATATCGTAATATTACATTTTTGGCCCAGTCTTGACCTCTTATTCAATTCAGCATGCACACGTTGTTCTGGCATATAGTGCTTGGCAAAGAAAAACATTTTTGACCTTTTTGTGACCTTGACCTTTGACCCAATCACTCCCAAAAAGTAATCGATTGTTCCTTGGGTCATGACCAATCATCCCAGTAAATTTCATAAAAATCGGCTCAATTTACGTTTTTGACCTTTTCGTGACCCTGACCTTGACCTTTGACCCAATCACTTTCAAAAAGTAATCGATTGTTGCTTGGGTCATGACCAATCATCCCAGGACATTTCATAAAAATCGGCTCAATTTACGTTTGTGACCTTTTCGTGACCTTGACCTTTTCGTGACCTTGATCTTTGACCCAATCACTCCCAAAAACTAATCGATTGTTCCTTGGGTCATGACCAATCATCCCACAAAATTTCATAAAAATCGGCTCAGTTCTGTCTGAGTTATACGAAGTACAAGCAAACATTTTGACCTTGACCTTTGACCCAATCACTCCCAAAAACTAATCGATTGTTCCTTGGGTCATGACCAATCATCCCACCAAATTTCATAAAAATTGGCTCAGTTCTGACTGAGTTATGCGAAGTACAAACAGACATATTCACAAATAAATAAATAAATAAATACACGGCCGTCAGACATATTCACAAATAAATAAATAAATACACGGCCGTCAAAACATAACCTTCTGGCGAAGGTAAATATCCAGCTACGTGGAAACAGCACCTAAGTCACTGTTCCGAGTCAGCCGATGGTCATTTGAGTCATTAGTATGTGAATGATGACTCTCGCGACCACTTTCATAGTCCGCTGCCAGAGAACCCCAAATGTAACTTTGGACAGAGTAGTCCGCTATGAGTGTCGTGGGAAACACTTCTCATACGAAAAATCGTTTTACATACCGTATTTAGATTTGTATCAACTGCTGGCATTCTGTGATAAAAACATTCTCACAGCGAGATGATTTAAACAGCATTTTTACATGACGGTGTAGATTTTGAGCCATGCACCCACGTTCACCGCACAAACTACGCCATCCTACATTGTGCCCCTTTAAGATGTAGTCATCTGTACAGTCAGTTGTGATATATTCAGCTCCATTCCCAGACACTGTATGTCATAGCTCACAGGGCTACTTCAATGAATCTTTAGTACTATTTCTCTGGAGTCTGGAGAGCGTTGACAGACTTATGGGGGGCCATTGGCAGGCTTATGATCAAGTCAAGTCAAGTCAAGTGTACTTTATTGTCAAAAATCTATGTAACAGGATTAGCACAGAAGTTTGAAATTGCGTTTGACCAGTCTCCAATATGCAGTTTAACTAAAACATTTAAATAAGACGAGAAGACAATAATCTCTCTCTCGCACACACACACACACCCACTCTCACACACACAACTAACCTACTCATATATGAATTTACAAATCTTTCTCTGACAAAGTCATTCACAACATACAGACAATACACACACACACACACACACACACACACACGTGTGCAGTTTTCAAACACTAACATACAGTCAATCCGGAATTTGTTTATCTTGGTCTCATCAGACCACATGACATGGTTCCAGTGATCCATATCCTTGGTCTGTTCATCTCACTTGAGACCAAGATAAACAAATTTGCTTTAGATGGCGTCAAGCATGTGTGATGGTAAACAAGTGAGTTTTACACAAAAAGTGCGACATCTGGCTAGTCAAGTATGGCTGTGGGACTGACTAAAGCTGGGCTTACACTGTGCGACTTTTGCCCCGATTTTGCCCCGAATTGGCACTCGCACGACTTTTTGAGAGTCGGGCCGATTTCTTGCTCAATCGCAGGTCAATCGTGAGTCTCGCATCGTGCAGTGTACATGGGGTAACGACAAGCGATTTCGCCTCACGATCGTGCAATCGCAGGGTCGCAAGAAAATCAAAACGGTTTGAAATTCTGGTCGTGGCTCGTGCGTAAATCGCACAGTTAAATCAGTGCTACGACCCGATTTGACACTTCACAGGCACAAATGTATAGGGCCGTGCGATTCGCTGTTGAGCGCGACTTCATTTCCACCTCAGGTGCGCATGTTCCCTCCTGCAGACCGGGGAAACATGCCTGTCGTGTCGTACGGTGGAAGCATTTCGCTCGCATCCGACTGTCGGCTCGTGTAGTGTGAGGACGTGAGTCGTGAGCTGTGAACTTTTAAACAGTGAAATTCCATCGTGCAATGTGAGCAGAAGCTTAAGACCCACGAGTGAAAATATCGCACAGTGTATGCCCGGCTTAAGTTTAGCGATGTATGGATGCCATTAACATTGGAAATATGAAATACACCTAAAGAAGCATGCATGTCAACATGCACTGTGACTACAGAAGCAGATCATGATACTCTCCATAGGATTTAATTCAAAACTCACACCCATCTATTTTAGCCAGGTGCAGACTCAAAATGTACAATTCCAATGTACTGAAGGGTTAAAACACACACAGATGACCTCCCTTTTAATCCCTTTTCATTTCAAAATGAAAAAAATGAATGTAATTGCTGCCAAAGGTGGTATTAAGGCTGTGAATACTTTTGTAAATATGATTTCTGTTTTTTTATTTTTATACATTTTCAAAATTGTCAAGACAACTTGTTTTTCACATGGTCATAATGGAATAATTTGTGTAGGATTTTGATAACAGAGATTCATTTGTAGCATTTGGAATAAGACTGTAAGATAATAAAATGTGAAAAAAGTGAACCTCTCTGTACTTTCCGGATTGACTGTACTGAAATAGACTTGTACAATACACACACACACAGAGTGTGCAATAAGAAGTCTGACATACAGTTTGACAAGGTCATGATGAGGTCAAGGGGGCGTAGGGAGGCTTCTGATGAGGTCCAAGAGGTGTTTTTTTTTTTTTTTTTAATCTTGAGAACCACTGTCGTATAGCAACACTTTTCTTCACACAAAAGCTGTTTTTTTTACATTCAGCCTTTCACACTAGAACTACCAGGATTTTTCTGCCTACCTAGAAGTACCAGAGAGGGGTCATTTGACCCGGTGTCCTGTCTATATGAGCGATTGGTGATTGCCCATCGAATTGTGAGACCGCAAGTTACGATAGGATCCCCTGAGACTGTCAACTTTAGTGACTCAAACTGTAGCCTATCTCCTCCTGAGGTTACCACCAGTCATCCATAGTCTAGTTAGCCTATAGCCTGTCCACCGACTGAAAGTTACGATATATCCCCTGGGGAGGAAAACGGGAAATAGCGTGGATCATCCAGCAGATCATTTAATTGGAAAATCTGCGAAATAGCGTGGCCTCGAACATTTGCTACTTTGTTGCCTAACCGTAATCGCTCACACACTCAGCCTCGAACATTGTAACATCGATCAGAAAAGACTATTTATGTTGGCCTAGAGGAGGCGTTCTCATTGCAAAATGGAAAAAAATCGCCACCTCTGATTGAGCTGTCAAAATGCTCCCTCCACCCTTTTCACTCAAGAATTTGAATCGACTGCATTGTAAAATGGTAATAAGAAATGCACTGGTGGGGATGTTTTGAAAATATGATTCCGGTCATTAAAAGACAGACATCTGTCAAAACAAAGCCACAATACGCTATCTGCTATCTGGGAATCTCTAAACCGCGCTTGTTTATCCCCATAGCACATAATTTCATGTGGCAATTTGCCTTGCGAGCCCACGGCGCATTGAAACCAAACCAACAGCAAATGACTGCATTAAACAACCCGTAGCCAGGCCCTGATCCCAAACACATTCTCCAGTCCTCTTTTTTCGCAAACTCAGCTCAGTCTCTTTCATATGTCACGTTCCTTAACTTGCTCAAACGAGAGGCTCACGTTTTTTTTTTTTTTAGAGATCAGCAGCCGCACGTTCTTATTAAACTCCGCACGAACGATTGCACGCCCCTGTCAGTGAAATAAATAAAGTAATGGTTAGGCCTATTAAAATAGTCCTACGTGAGCCATGGCCGATTGAAACGTCTTCCACGGAAAATAAAGGTCGCTCATTTAGATGAGGCAGCGCAAATCGATAGAACACCACTATCGAGTAAGGCTACCGATCGCTCATCTCGACGAGGCAACATATCTCGACAGAACACCGGTTCTCTTTGTATCAAAAACTACTCCAAAAAATCTGCATATGCATGCACTCTAGGCTTGGAACCACAGTGGGTCGTATTGACTGTGTGAAGAACTTATTGAGCAGCATTGCTGTGACTATATGACCCATCTACATGATTGTTTTTGTTTTACTTTATTCATCTCTTTTTGAGAGACTTCTAGGGCTAGAGGCAGGGGCGGGCCTAAAGGGGGGGCTGAGGGGACAACTGCCCCCGGGCCTGGGGCCCCCAAGACCTGTGAGGGGACCCGAGTTCGCCCCTTCCTCGGCCGACGGGCCCAGGCCTGCAAGTACTCGAATAATCTAATGCACTTACATCGAAACGCTGCCAACTGCACGGCAAATTGCTTGTCTCTGACTCTGTGACTTAAGTGACAGCTGTGAGCTGCTAACAGCCACATTTCCACAACAAAAGGAGTGTCCGCAGGGGGTCCAAAGCAGTGTTAATTTTGACAGGAATTTTAAATTTAGTTTTAGTTTTAGTCTCTTATCGAAAATGTAATTTTAGTTTTAGTCACAATTTAGTCATCTAAATCATTTTTATTTTAGTCTAGTTTTAGTCGACTAAAATTCATACAATTTTAGTCGACGAAATCTAAAATAATTTTAGTCAAATAAAATATGACATTAATTTCCTCTTGTCTACACTTCTCTATAAAATTGTCAAACTAAAATACCATTTGGGGGAATCAATGATTAAAATGTCATATTTAAGAAAAAATAAAATATTGTCAAAAACTGCCAGAGCTCGTCCATTGTGTAAAAAAATAATGGCCGCGACTCATAAATCTCTGTCGATATTTTAGAAGGACTTCGGGGGGAAACGGGACTGCGCGTTATGAAAAAATGTTTGTGGGTATGAACAGCGTCGCGGGGTACAGTAGCCAGGTTACTGTATGCAAGCGTTACAATGTCACTTGTTGGAAGACGCATCTCTCTCTCTCTCTCTCTCTCTCTCTCTCTCTCTCTCTCTCTCTCTCTCGTGCGCGTAGGCTATTGCAAGCTGTTGCATATTATTTGCTTGATGCAAAGTTGTGATGGCATAGCCTACACGCTCTCGTTGACATGGTTGTGTGCATGGTTGCATGGATTCGCAAGACTTAATTGCAATCACAGTGAAAGCGTGGAAGGGCCGTTCACTTCCTATCTCAGTGTCCTGACTGAAACAAGTTGCAAAACTCCACACTTCCGAATCCTTTGCGATCGGCACTACAGTGATTCTTATCAGAAGGCTTTTGCCTACGCATAGACATAGACCCTTAAAATACAAACATTAGCGAACATGCTCATGAAAGTGACAGGGAGTGGAGAAGTTGTGCAAAAATGTATTGTAAGATGTTTGCTACTGTGCGACAGCACCACCACTATTTCATGACTGCATAAACTTCTTTGTCATGGATAAATGGGCAACAATACTTTTTCCAGCCAGGATTGCACTGAAAAGTAGGCTACTGCTGTTAAAAAAAAGGTCACGGGTGTGCAGCACAGACGCCTGCGTGTGTGTGTGTGAGGGAGGGGAGGAGAGAGACGCGGAGCAGCTGAGATGAGGGTCGCGACTTGCGAAATAGCAGGCACTTCTTTTTCAATGTTTCAGTGACATATTAACAAAAATGCTTCCTATTGGTTTTCGTCTCCGGTGGTATTGTAGTCACATTTTTTTTTTTTTGACGAAAATATGGATCAATATCGTTATATTTTTCGTACAAACGCATGCATGCTGTTTTTTTCGTCATCGTTTTATTGTCGTCAGGGGAAAAACAATCGTTAACGATAATTATGACGAAAATATTTCGTCACGAAATTAACACTGGTCCAAAGGGTCAAATGACCCTCTTGTGGGTCTTTTAGGTAAAAAGGTCAATTGACCCCTCCGTGGTAGTTCTAGAGTGCATCTTAATATGCGACCTTGCCTCCTCCACTTGCCTCCTCCACTTGCTTCTCGTCATGATGACATCACTGACAACAGCATTATATTTCAATATCTTGCAAAAGCTCAATTGTAGAGTCTTTTTCTCTTTTGCAATTGGGATGGTGAATGAAAAACAGTCCCTCAAAAGTTGTTGTGGCTAGGCTGACAGCTGGGAAACTTTATCGTTTTCTCCACGGAGGAGGGGCCAGGAGGTGGGGCGAGGAGACAAGCACAAGTGGAGGAGACAAGCACAAGTGGAGGAGGCAAGGCCGCATATTAAGACGCACTCCTAGTGTTAAATAGGAATGTCGCTGGTGATGCAATTTAAGTAACTTAACCCACAAAGCACTGATGATTATCAAGGACACAGGCCACCCTGCACACAAACTGCTCAGCTGTTGTCCAGTCTTGTAACTTTAAATGTCTGTAGCCTATGTGTATTTTATAGCTACTCTAGGGCTCAATTCGAAACGGGAGGCAGTGACTCGATGACTCTCCTCCTACATAAACAGGTCACTGATCAGATAGGTGAAGTTAGCTGATGAGGCAGCCGTTACGAACAGCACTAACGAGTGCGCTGCCTTGCGCATTTGATGTTACGGCGATTCTATGGCGGGAGTTATGTTCATCACGTTAGCGCTTAGCTTACGCATGCTATTTGAACGGTAAATGATCGTCATACGGCGGAATCGTAAAATAGTCTATAAATAGATCTAGCGACAGTATATTGAGATACTACAATGTTGATTTATCCATTCGATTTTCAATATCTACATACATAAGTGTCAGAATAAAGAGTATGATAAGGTAGTAGCTTGGGTAGTAGCCATGTTTGTTTTTCAGGTTTCCGGTTGAGAGGGAGGTGGCGCACAGCATGTTGGGTACAAAGGCAGCGAAGTCAGCATCTGATGCTGACCTCAAATATCCCCGTTACGCCCACAAATGCAGTCAACTGCCGAGGGAGGAAATAAAGCAATTTTTCGTTTCGATCCACACTTCATGACTCGATGTCCAGTTAGCTCACTGGAAGGACAGCTGCCTTCCCTGTTTCGAATTGAGCCTTGGTGTACTGTGTAGGCCTACTGTCTATGTCTTCACCTATGTCTGCATAGGACATAAGAAATGTAATTGCAACTGTTTGTATGACCAGTACATGTGAAGAAATTGACAATAAACTTGACTTTTTTTTTTTTTTTAAATCATTTTAAGGGTCTTTTGTGCCTTTATTGATATAGGCCAAGAGTATTAGGGTTTCACCTGGAACAAATTAGGAACAAGCTGAATAGAACATTTCAGAATATGTTCATTAAATTATTAAGAGTAATCTACTAAAAGCCCCTAGAAATCCAACTTGGGTGGATGGATTGGCACCCAATCTTGTATGGTAGCGTTCTATAGCATCAGCTGACTCGGAACAGTGGCTAATTAAACTGTTAATCCTACATAGAGTCCTTCTGACCCATTGATGCCTAAAGCACCTGCAAGAAACGTCTGCTGAATACCTAAGCCCTTGTTGAAAGAGTTGCCCTCAGTTTATAAAAACCTAAATATCTCAGCCTCTGATTCACATAAAAACATGAAACATGATTGCATTTAAACCCAAAGAACCTCATATTGCATTAGAAAGTGTTCATGAAGCTGTAACATACCCACATTTTTATTTTAAAAAGGTAAAATCTCAAGAGCCTGAATGCAGCATATATGTCACTCCAGGCACCAAAGGCCAAACAACATATACGAGTCATCAGGCTAAAATGGGTTAAAATAGGAAAATTGACGTAGGGCTACTTGTCTAGTGCTGTTCAGGTAACAAGGGTCATGCCAATGTGATATACACTCACCGGCCACTTAATTAGGAACACCTCTCTACTGCTGGGTTGGACCCCCTTTTACCTTCAGTACTGCCTGAACTGTCTGCAACAATACCTGTTTGGGCTGTGGCATTCCAACAAAGATAAATTGGTACTAATTGGCCCAAATTGTGCTAAGAAAATATCCTTATTCCATTTTATCTCCAGCCTGAAACATTGATATAAGGCAGGGTTGACCCATGTTTTCATGCTGTTGACGCCAAATTCGGACCATTCCACCTGAGTTTTGCAGACAGTAGATATCAAGACTCATCAGACCTGGCAACATTTTTCCGATCTTCTAGCGTCGTTTATGGTGAGCCTGGCCAAATGCTTGCCTCATTTTCCTGGTCTTAGCTGACAGGAGTGGCACCAAATGTGGTTTTCTGCAGCTGTAGCCCATTTACCTCAAGATTTGATGTGCTGTGTAATCAGGGATTTTCTTATGCATACCTCGGTTGTAATGATATGAGTGTTATCTGACTTAATGTTGCCTTTGTACTGTATCAGCTCCAACCTGTCTGGCCATTATCCTCAGACCTCTACCACCAAGAAGGCATTTTTGCCCACAGAATCGCTGCTCACTGTGTTTTTTTTTTCCTTTTTCGCACCAATCTTGTAAACCCTAGAGATGGTTATGAGTGAATATCCCAGTAGATCAGTCTTTTCTGAAATATTCAAATCAAGCCTTTCGACACCAACCACCATGCCATGTCCAAAGTCATTTAAATAACCTTTCTTCCCCATTATGATGTTCGGTTTGAACTGCATCAGATCATCTCAACCATGTCTACATGAACAAATGCATTGAGTTGCACCATGTGATTGGCTGATCAGAAATTTGCCTCAATGAGCAGTTGTGAAAGGTGTTCCTAATGTAGTGGCCGATGAGTGTATATGATAATGGGCTTTGCGCTTGTCCTTCGATCAGGGGCCAAGACTCTCCGGTGCTCACCCCACTATTTTTAACCTTCTTCGCGGGAGGCTGTGAGATGACTGATGGGGGGAACTCTGGCTCTCCTGCAGTATTGAGGTACAAGATTCCTCCATGCTTGCGCGCCCGATTGGCTGGGCGATCATGTGACAATTGTGGTCTGGTGCGAGTATATAAAGGGCTCTGTGGAGAGACAACGGCAGTGTAATCCTCGAACAGCACTGAACACAAGAGCGACTAACCCCAGGGAGTCATCATGAGTCATAGCCAGGAAAGGATCTCCTCCTACCGCTCGGGCAGCTTCAAGCGTAATGCTGCCGTGGGGCGCAGGTGCGCATCTGACAATGTGCTCTCTTTATATTGGTGCCAACATGAGATATGTATCCTAGAATGTATGCTATTTGAAAAAAAAAAATTGTATGACACAAGTCGTCACTAGCCAAATACTGACTTTTGAGTTTATAATTTTCACAACCAGATCAACAGTGGGAAAAGAAAAATATATTGTGTTTTATACTCTTTACTGAATAGAGATATAAACCAGCTTAGCCTATAGTGAGTGAGTGACCCAATTGCTGTGTGCTCTTCACCACAGAAGCGGTGCCATCATGAGCATGAGCCTGTGCGTAAGCGGTGCCACTGGGGAACTGGATGCGGCGTCCGCAGAGAACCAGGCCTTCCTGGACACCCGCACCTTGGAGAAGCAGGAGATGATCACCCTTAACGACCGTCTGACCAAGTACATTGAGAAGGTGAGGCGAGCAACACACTACACCCCAACACTGTTTCTCTCAACTTACCACTTTCATTCCCTTCCACCCTTCCATCTCTATAACCCATTCACGCCTAAGGCACCTGCAAAAAAGGGTGGTGAATGCCTGAGACCTTTTAAAGAAAAGCTGCCATCAGCCTATAAAAACCTAAATATCTCAGCTTCTGAAGCACATAAAACTAAGCACTAAGTTGCATTTACACGCTAAAACCCTCATCTGTCATTAGAATGTGTTAATTCATCTCAAACAAACAGATTTTTAATAAAGCTGTCTCAAATCTCATGAGGCTAAATGTTGTGTAACGCAGCTCCAGGCGCCAGGGCCAATGTTGCGCAATGCAACATCAGGCATCAATGGGATAATGTGTGTGTGTGTGTGTGTGTGTAACAGGTGCGCTCCCTGGAGTCTCAGAACAGGAGTCTGGAGGCGGAGATCGAAGCGCTGCACCGCGGTCCCTCAGGCCTGTGCATGGTATACGAAGAACGAATGAGGGAGATGAGGAGGGTGGCTGATGAGATGATGGCTCAGAGGGTGAGTGAGAGTGCTTGGCTATTGCAACTGGAAGTCTACTGTGCAGCTTGATCTGGTGATTGCTGCTGAAAACGCCATGGGACACACATGTACAGTATATTAACCAGAAATATTCTACCATAGTATATACTGTGTAACCCATGCATTCTTACATGGATGATCCTGTGATCACTGGTTGATTGAAGATATATTACTTCGTAGAGGGTAGCATTAGCATGTACTAACTAACAGTGCAACTAACAGTGAAGGTTCATTATTCCGGTACATCAACGCAGCTCGCCGGATTGGATGCATTGTGTCGCTGTGTTGCTACTACAGCTCGAGTGGCCCAGGAGTTATATACAGGAAGTATATTCATCAAGATTTCTAGGCGTATTTATCATATAACAAATCAACTGCCCCTAAATTACAGCACAATGTGTTCTTACCAACCTCAGGATGTTTATTTTCCACACACAGCTTGCCCTGGCGTTATGGTTGAAATAGAACATAATCATTTGAACCAAGCCACCATCAGCGCATGCATCATAGTTTTTTGTAATCTACATTTTGTAAATCCAAAAGTTTGATAGCTGTCAACAATCTACTTGTAAGGAGAGAAATACACCCTTGTGATGACCACAGGTATCATGTGACATCTTCATGTGCTCTACTGGGTCATTGGATAACGCAGTACGGCTGCCGTGGGAAAATTTTGATTAATTTGAAGCGAGCCCAACTTTTTGACGTGCCCCAGGTCCCTCACTCGCTGTGCCGGAATCCCAACATGCTTTGCGAGCGCGGCGACAATGATCGACTGACACAACACAGTTTCAGTAATTAACAGTGTATTGAATGTTCTCTTCCCTGCAGGACCTGGCGGTTGCTGCTAAGGATGCCATGGGTGTCCAGGTGGGGATGCTGAAGGCCAGGTACAGTGAGGCTCTGGAGGCCCACGAGAAGGCTGAGGCGGAAATCAAAGCTGTCCGCCCCGTAAGTTGGAAGAAAAACCAACAACAGCGTTTAAACATATAAACCAGATGGACAGTAAGGCCTTCCGCCCTGCAAGTCAAAACCAATAGTACTGTACAGGGTAATGGTAACGTAAAGTATGAGCCAGATGGACAGATCTCTGGTGACTGTGTGTTTGTGACTTTGTTCCCCACAGGATGTGGATGCTGCTACTGCTGGCCGCATCGCCCTGGAGAAACTGCTGGATAACCTGGAGCACCAACTGGAGTTCCTGCAGAGGGTCCACAAGCAGGTGTTGCACACACACAAACAAAGAAGCATGCACACTCCCCCCCACACACACACAAACTCTTTTTTAAAAGTATGTTTTGGGGGATTTTTGGGCCTTTACTATGACAGGAGACAGGAAATGAGCTGGAGAGAGACATAGGGTAGGGCTGGGAACGGCCGGACTTGAACCGGGGTCCCCATGGGCATGCAAGTTCTGATCTCACCACCCCCACCTACCTACTGGAAGTACCTCTACACTGCCTGGGTTAGTGAAGATGACAATGTAAGGTGGATTTCATACAGTAGCTCATGTGGAATTGTCTCCTGTGGAGCGACATGCCGCACTGTGCTAGTTTGCTAGCTAGGCTATGCCCTCCAAGTAACACAACACCTTCCCTACTCATTTCTTGTCTCTCTGGCTGCCCTCTCTGGTTAACACAAGTTTAAAACCCCCAAAAATGTACAATGTATCAAAGACGAAAGTTTGTCTCCCTTCACACAGGAAATCAACGAGCTAATGGCTCAAATCTACAGCTGGGTGGCTAAGGGGAATATGGCATTTGCTGTGTCCCACGTCGGCTCTACAAGCAAGTACATGGCGGCCCAGAAGTTACAGGTACAGTAGCCTTACGCTCCGCCAGCACCACAGACTAGCAGCGCTACAGGAATTACAACAATCCCCTAACAATGGAGCTACACACATCTCCTACAAATTGAGACACTAAAGATTTTACAAGGATACAGACTTAATGTTGAATTTTCAAATTCTAAATTTAAAATGGAATAAAAAATCAGTCAATAAATGAGCTCATGAGGTTGGCTGCTTAGCATCTTGCTCCTCCTCACAACACTAATATTTGTAAACGAAAAGCCTACTGTATACACAATAGCTAGAATCGCTCAATAAATGTTGCGATATCTGATTGGACGAACCACACCGGGAAGGATGTCAGTTTACATCATCCCTCTCTCTCATGTCATATTGTTTAATTCCGAATTCATGCCAAGTGAACAGTTTAATATTTAAGTGTTGTGTTAAGTTCACATGAAAAGCTAAAATAATGGGGATGTCATTTGATATTTTTGATTTCTCGGCAGGAAATGGATGCATCGTACAAGACTCAATTCCAGGACATATCGCAGACATCAACGAGACACTTGGAATCTATCAGCAGCGCCAGAGAGGAGATCAGGGGGCTGAAGACAGAGGTGAGACAGGGCTCTCAACACATACCTTCTCTTTAAAGGTGCACTGTGTAATATTTTATGTACATTATTTCCAGAATACATGCTGCCCCTTCAAAAATGTTACCTTCATCATTAATATTTAGCACCACCATCAAATTTTTAGTATTCGTTATGCAAAATGGCACTTTTCATCTCATCTGCAATTGTTGTATTTATTTATCAAAATAGCACAAGATATAGACAAATGTTTAAGCCTAAACCATCTTCAGCCTCTACCGGTACTTGGTCCCCTCCTACACTGTGTGTGTGTGTGTGTGTGTGTGTGTGTGTGTGTGTGTGTGTGTGTGTGTGTGTGTGTGTGTGTGTGTGTGTGTGTGTGTTTAGATTCGTAGTAAGGAGGGGGAGATGAATAGGCTGATGACCAGGAGCGAGGTTCTGGAGGCAAAGCTGCGTGATGCTGCCGAACGCTACAGGAACGAGGAAGAGACTCTCCAGGTAAGCTCCACCCCCTAGGGTCACCACGGCAACCACCAGCACAGATGGTGCTAGGAACCGTATTGCCAAACTATTGGAGGAGAGATAGTCGATGGTGCTAGTAACACTATTAAACTTTTCCCCCTCCACAAGAAAAAGCAAAATGGTAAAATAAAACATATGTAGAATAAACAAGCTTCACATTTGGATTTAGAATGTGAATAGTCTGGCCATATTATACTAGAAGTATGTGTTATACAAGGACATTATGATTCATATTAATAATCTTTCTTTTACTTTCCACAACATGCCACAATTTTATGATTACATGCTAATTACTTGTATCTTGTACTTATAGCTTCCATTTGGCAACTTTGAAATAAATGAGCTTTCTTTGTGTCCTCCAGGCCAAAATTGATACTTTCAATCAGGAGCTGAGTGCCATCAAGAGCAAGATCACAGTGACGCTGAAGGAATACCAGGACCTCCTGAATGTTAAGAAGTCCTTGGAGATGGAGATCACAACCTACAGGTCAGACATGTCTCCATGCCCTCCTTGTAACCTCATGCTACTGTTACGATGAATGACTTGTAGGTCTGCATGGGCAATCCACAGTAGATGTTGAAGAGGTCTATTTTTGGTTTGAGTTTGCTGAGATTACAAATACTGAATACTTGTATTTGGTTTACAGCAGTGGCGGCTGGTAGTCTGTCAAACAGGGGAGGCTGTTCAATTACAATATGTCCAGAACGCAAAAAGGGGTCAATTTTGACACACATCTTACATTGGTCCTGAGCCACATATGGCCTCACACACTAAAGGACTCTTGTTGAAACATATTTGTTAATCATTAATCATTATCCCCCTTGTAGCCTATTCATAGGGACATTTTTTTATTATTATTATTATTATTATTATTATTATTATTATTATTATCATCATTATCATTAGGCCTACCTCCGCCACATAATGATGTGATTAGGTTTGCCTTTGTTGTCTTTGTTCATTACTGGGTGCACAGCTTAACTACCACTAGAGGATGGAAAATCTTTAATTATTTAGCAGACATTGCCAACACAGTAGAAAATAAGAACTTGCCACTCACAAGACTTGGCAGTTAACCAGTTGATCAGACACCAAGAAAGCTCAAAACAAACGATAATTTTTCTTTACCTTTTTCACCAAGTCAATATTAGGCAGTGCTCTGCTCTGCTCCTTGATATTCATTTTCTCCTCATAAGGACGACTGGAATTCGCCAGAATTTAATCCACAATGCTTGGCATTTTGCATAGCTCTCTAGCTTTCTTGCAAGCTAGCCCTAACGAAAAGTAGGCAAGTTAACCTCAACTTTTGAATTGGGAGATTAAAAAGGATAAGGACTAATAATGCCACTATTAAGACTTTATTCGCAACACTAGGTTTACAAGAATATGTACACAAAACTGGAGTACACCGCAATGAATAGCTTCCCCACTGGTTACCACGACGAAACTTCTCAGTCAAATTAATAACATACCGTATCCGCATTTCCAAATGAAATCAACTACTGTAGCCTACTGACACGGGGTTCACCCAATCACAAGTCGGAGCTTCAGTCTCCGGTACCTCCCCCCTCCTCTCTCTTCTCCATTCACTCCCAGTGAGGCTCAGTCTCAAAATCAAAAAAAAATTCACGGCAATAGCCAATGACCGTTTAGCATTTTGCCATTGAAAAAGCGTACAATCCCACATGCCATTGAAGTCCATTGAGACTCGACTCGCTTGAGTTGTTATGAGCGAAAAAAAAACTTGTGCGAGCCTCTGATCTAATCTTATTACAGATTGGTTTCATCTCTAAGTTGAGCACATGCATTTTCTATGGAGCTGGGTCTGAAATAACAATGTTATTAAGGCATGTAAAGCATTAGTTTACATTCTACTCGTGATTTTGGACAGGAGGCTGCGCCTCCCTTGTACTCAAAGAGGAATCGCCTCTGGTTTACAGACATAGTTGGTAACTGACCACATTTCTGCTGTCAATGTGAAACACAACACTCTGATTCAGACAATGTACTAAAGTACGTAACACATTCATTTTCACACTGAATGAAAACGAAGGCCATACTCTTACTGTATATTTGTTCTTGTATCTACTGTGTCCTGCAGGAAACTGGTCGAGGGTGAGGACAGCCGCATGAACAGCATGGTGAGCTGCTTGCCCCTCAAGGGCAGCGCTGGCATGATGGCAGGTGGCATGATGGCCATAATGGCATAATGTCATGATCCAGAGTGACACACAGGAACGAACCTTCAGAATGTCTGGAGCTGTTACCGATGACGACCTTTGAGGAACATACAAGTTACAAGTTAAAGACGAGCAGGAAAACTCTTAATACCTCTACCTGCTACAGAAACTGCCTGTATAAGAATGCCACATAGGCAGAACTGGCCTTTTTAGCAGGCACATTCAAATCAAAATGGGTTAAACTAGACCTGCTTTCCTTCTCTCCTCCTGTGGCACACCAAGCAAACAAATAAACAAACCTGTGAGTGAAAATCCTGTCTCCTGTTCTAATTTATCAGAAAATAATGACTACAAGCAGTGTGTGAAAAGAATATCGGATTCATGCCAAATGGGTTGTATCTAGATGTGAAACTACTATCCACCTTATTATCATTCATTCATTCATTCATTCATTCATTCATTCATTCATTCGATAAGGACAATGCACATTAATCAATACATCAGCTAACCATCAATATAAACATGCCGAGTTAGCATCATCACTACATTTTATCCATTGTCCTACGGCAGATACCCATAATAAAACAAATAATAAAGCAAAAAATATATTATGGCAGAAGACATTTTGCCCACACATCCCCATCACAAACATCAACTACATGCCAAGTACAAAATCTAAAACCATGTTCATACTAAAGAGTAATGGGAACAGATCTGGTCTGGTTTGTTTTCAGCCACTGTTTAAAGGTACACTGTGTGAGATTTTTAGTTGTTTATTTCCAGAATTCATGCTACCCATTCACTAATGTAACCTTTTTCATGAATACTTACCACCACCATCAAATTCTAAGTATTCATTATGACAGGAAAAATAGCACTTTTCATACATGAAAAAGGGGATCTTCTCCATGGTCCGCCATGTTGAATTTCCAGAAATACCCATTTTTAACTGAAAAAAAAGGTAACACTTCCAAATAAGGGGCCATAATTAACAGTAAAGTAGCTACAACCTAATACTTAAGTAAGGGTTAATAATCATTACTTAATGCCACATTAGACACATATTAATTGTTATTAATGCATTAGTAAGCAGTTACTTAACTATTAGATAACTATTACCTTGTGTTACAAGTTAATAGCATATTATTATTTAACTAATAGATAAGTAAGGGCACAGTTAATAGTTAAGTAGCTATCAGGTCATACTTAACTAAGGATCAAAACTAACACTTACTTAATACAAAAGCAAGGCATAACTAATGGTTAATTAATACATAAATATTGGGTTTTGGGACCCTTATATTAGAGTTGGCTGAGGATAACTAATGGTTAACTAATAGATAGATATTGGTGTTTGGGACCCTTATATTAGAGTTGGCTGCGGATAACTAATGGTTAATTAATCGATAGATATTGGTGTTTGGGACCCTTATAATAGAGTTGGCTGAGCATACCTAATAGTTAAGTAATTAATCTACTGTGACATTTAGTTTTCACTCGTTCAAATCACTTTAATAGTGGCAACAGGAGCCATTATATAGCAAGGATTGGACGTACACTTCTCAATGATGGTGGGATGATGAGATGTAATTACCTCCGCCAGGAGGTTATGTGATCACCTGACTCTCTGTGTTGTCTGTGTTCGTTCGTTCCCTGCTATTTTTTTTTCCTGTTTGTTCGTTCGTTCGTTCCCTGCTATTTCACTGCCTGCCACAAGGTGCGCGCGAGCTCCCAAGCACAGAGCACTGGCGTGCCTGCGCTTCTCTCAGCAACAGGGAGGAACCTTTGCCTCCGCCTCCAGCTCCAACGCCAAGTGCATTTCATAATGTTGCTCAGCCGCAGAAACAATCCTGTCAAATTAATTACCACCGCTGCCAAAAATATGGAATTTGTGATTGTGTTGGCCTTTATTTTTATCATTGCTGTTGCGAGATGGACAGTGACCACTCCCGCAGATAGTTTAGGTTGGCAATTCTGTCGAATTAATTACGTTGTCAAAAATATGGAATATGTGATCGTGTAAGTTCACAATGCTGTTGTGGACTGTGACTTGGGTTCACAATGCTGTCGAATTTATTAGGCTCCCTTGCCAAAATAAGAATGTACGTTCACAATTCTGGTAAAATTCATTCCATCCCCTTAGCTACATTTAAAGTGAACCCCAAGTTGTTTGCGAGTTTCCTGGTGAACCAGAAGCTATGTGTTGACGCCCAGGGGGCTGGGCTACACAAACTACAGGCTACTGGTTCACCAGGAAAGTTTGCGAGATGGACAGGGATCACAATGCCCGACAGGATGCATAATGGCCGAGCACCGGCGAATATTCCACACGGATTTGCCTGCGCCATTGTAAGCAGTAGAACTAGCCTTGCCTACGGAATTGGCTGGGACTGTCTCCTTTGACGCCAGCTCCAAAACCAACCTAAAAAGTTGCTCATCAGCAGGCAGCCTATAGGCTACACCCTCATTGAAGTTAACAAGCAATCCTGTTAATTACCGCTGCCTAAAATGTGTGTGAAGTGGTCGTGGAAGTGCACTGTTGCGAGATGGACAGTGACCACCGCAGATCATTTTGGTTGACAATTAGGTAGCCTACCATCGCCAAAAATATGGAATTTGTGGCTGTGTAAGTTCACAATGCTGGTCAAATGCATTACACCCCCTTCACTGAATTTAAAGTTGCGAGATGGACCTCAAAGCGCAACAGCAATGTAGGCCTACGTGAACTGATTAACAACGGTGAATAGTGATTTCCCATGAGGAATACGGAGAGGAAAATGCACTTCAGCCGACAGCGCCAAGACCAACCAGTGACCCATGACAATAATGCATACCATCATAGGCCTAACCCTTCTTTGGTTGTTTAGTGCTGTTGGTCAAAATCATTACATTCCCTTCACTAATTAGGCTGCAGTTCTAGCGCGTGATTACAAGCGTTCAAGTAGGTTGATTTTTTACCTTTTGCGCATAAGGCTAGATTAGGTTAATAGGGCCTACGATTGCTATAACCTAATAGCCTAAAACATTCGCCATGAGTCTGAGAGGGATGTTTAAATTGACAACGATATTTGCTTTTAATTTGTCATGAGGCTTAAAGCTATCACTCTATAGCCTATTTAGAGAAGTTCACAAGCACCTTAATTACAAACAACCTTCATTACAAAAAGCACAGGCTATTGCATTTTGGTCGACGTTCATCAACATCAAAAAACATGTGTAAACATATTAGCTCCAAGAAGAGCAGTGCATGATGGGTACGCAATCTATAGACAACAATAATTCGGTATTATTTAATCATTAGATATGCCTTACTTTTGTATTAAGTAAGTGTTAATTAAGGTCCTTAGTTAAGTATGACCTAATAGCTACTTAACTATTAACTGTACCCTTACTTATCTATTAGTTAAATAATGATATGCTATGAACTTGAGACACATGGTAATAGTTATTTAATAGTTAAGTAACTGCTTACTAATGTTTAACATGTGAATTAATAACAATTTATATGTGTCTAATGTGGCATTAAGTAGTGATTATTAACTGTTACTAAAGTATTAGGTTATAGCTAATTTGCTGTTAATTATGTTAATTATAATTATATATATGGCCCCTTACCATGTGTCTCAAGTTAATAGCATATAATTATTTAACTAATAGATACGTAAGGGTACAGTTAATAGTTAAGTAGCTATTAGGTCATACTTAACTAAGGACCTTAATTAACACTTACTTAATACAAAAGTAAGGCATATCTAATGATTAAATAATACCGAATTATTGTTGTCTATAGATTGCGTACCCATCATGCACTGCTGTTCTTGGAGCTAATATTCTCAAACATTAACCTAATTATCACAAAGGAATGGTTTAGTTTCGCTTCAAAACTATTACTCTTCATAATGTTCTGCATTTATTGTAGGGTTTTTACCGTTAAAACGAATAAGTGGTACATGAAAAAATTACATCACATCACCCCACAATCATTGAGAAGTGTACGTCCAATCCTTGCTATATAATGGCTCCTGTTGCCACTATTACAGTGATTTGAACGAGTGAAAACTTGATGTCACAGTAGATTAAATACTTGACTATTAGGTATGCTCAGCCAACTCTATTATAAGGGTCCCAAACACCAATATCTATCGATTAATTAACCATTAGTTATCCGCAGCCAACTCTAATATAAGGGTCCCAAATATCAATATCTATCTATTAATTAACCATTAGTTATCCTCAACCAACTCTAATATAAGGGTCCCAAAACCCAATATTTATGTATTAATTAACCATTAGTTATGCCTTGCTTTTGTATTAAGTAAGTGTTCATTTTGGTCCTTAGTTAAGTATGACCTGATAGCTACTTAACTATTAACTGTGCCCTTACTTATCTATTAGTTAAATAATAATATGCTATTAACTTGTAACACAAAGTAATAGTTATCTAATAGTTACGTAACTGCTTACTAATGTTCAACATATGCATTAATAACAATTAATATGTGTCTAATGTGGCATTACTTAAGTATTAGGTTGTAGCTACTTTACTGTTAATTTTGGCCCCTTATTTGGAAGTGTTACCAAAAAAAATGACTGTACTTGGACCATACTAGAAAATATTAGTTAGTTACTTAGTAAACTTTCAAAATATCAAATTTGGCAATTGACAACCCTGTTTCAATGAGCAGCATAGTTGCAGTAGGCCTACCTTTTTTGACCATTTCCTGCACAGTGTACCTAAGGGATTTCTGTTGAGACTACAAGCCTTTTCCCCCACCCTTTCAACCCCGCTCATAGGGGGTTGGACCTAAAGCACAGGCTATTGCATTTTGGTCGACGTTCATCAACATCAAAAAACACGTGTATTTTGTATGACGTTCAGGGTCTGTTTCTAGGTTGTTTTGATGTCGTTGGGGGAGGGGGATATAGAAGGGGATGCGCAGTGGAAACGTTTGGGATTCGGTTACACGAACGGTTAGACTTTCTAATCCTCCTTTCTCTTTATATTATATTGAATGGCAAACTTCCTCAACTTTCTCAAAACAAAAGTTAAACAAATCACACACTCATATATGAGCACAGTAGTATCAACATCCTTGGCGGAGGTCTGCACACTCTGGGTGCTTTTCTAGTTTTTTCATGTACCACTTATTAAATTTAATGGTAAAAACCCTACAATAAATGCAGAACATTATGAAGAGTAATAGTTTTGAAGCAAAACTAAACCATTCCTTTGTGATAATTAGGTTAATGTTTGAGAATATTAGCTCCAAGAAGAGCAGTGCATGATGGGTACGCAATCTATAGACAACAATAATTCGGTATTATTTAATCATTAGATATGCCTTACTTTTGTATTAAGTAAGTGTTAATTAAGGTCCTTAGTTAAGTATGACCTAATAGCTACTTAACTATTAACTGTACCCTTACTTATCTATTAGTTAAATAATGATATGCTATGAACTTGAGACACATGGTAATAGTTATTTAATAGTTAAGTAACTGCTTACTAATGTTTAACATGTGAATTAATAACAATTTATATGTGTCTAATGTGGCATTAAGTAGTGATTATTAACTGTTACTAAAGTATTAGGTTATAGCTAATTTGCTGTTAATTATGTTAATTATAATTATATATATGGCCCCTTACCATGTGTCTCAAGTTAATAGCATATAATTATTTAACTAATAGATACGTAAGGGTACAGTTAATAGTTAAGTAGCTATTAGGTCATACTTAACTAAGGACCTTAATTAACACTTACTTAATACAAAAGTAAGGCATATCTAATGATTAAATAATACCGAATTATTGTTGTCTATAGATTGCGTACCCATCATGCACTGCTGTTCTTGGAGCTAATATTCTCAAACATTAACCTAATTATCACAAAGGAATGGTTTAGTTTCGCTTCAAAACTATTACTCTTCATAATGTTCTGCATTTATTGTAGGGTTTTTACCGTTAAAACGAATAAGTGGTACATGAAAAAATTACATCACATCACCCCACAATCATTGAGAAGTGTACGTCCAATCCTTGCTATATAATGGCTCCTGTTGCCACTATTACAGTGATTTGAACGAGTGAAAACTTGATGTCACAGTAGATTAAATACTTGACTATTAGGTATGCTCAGCCAACTCTATTATAAGGGTCCCAAACACCAATATCTATCGATTAATTAACCATTAGTTATCCGCAGCCAACTCTAATATAAGGGTCCCAAATATCAATATCTATCTATTAATTAACCATTAGTTATCCTCAACCAACTCTAATATAAGGGTCCCAAAACCCAATATTTATGTATTAATTAACCATTAGTTATGCCTTGCTTTTGTATTAAGTAAGTGTTCATTTTGGTCCTTAGTTAAGTATGACCTGATAGCTACTTAACTATTAACTGTGCCCTTACTTATCTATTAGTTAAATAATAATATGCTATTAACTTGTAACACAAAGTAATAGTTATCTAATAGTTACGTAACTGCTTACTAATGTTCAACATATGCATTAATAACAATTAATATGTGTCTAATGTGGCATTACTTAAGTATTAGGTTGTAGCTACTTTACTGTTAATTTTGGCCCCTTATTTGGAAGTGTTACCAAAAAAAATGACTGTACTTGGACCATACTAGAAAATATTAGTTAGTTACTTAGTAAACTTTCAAAATATCAAATTTGGCAATTGACAACCCTGTTTCAATGAGCAGCATAGTTGCAGTAGGCCTACCTTTTTTGACCATTTCCTGCACAGTGTACCTAAGGGATTTCTGTTGAGACTACAAGCCTTTTCCCCCACCCTTTCAACCCCGCTCATAGGGGGTTGGACCTAATGCTCTAACAGACCTATCACAGATCAGTGTCCCAGTGCTTTTGAAATCACTGGCATTGAGGCTCCAGTAAGCAGTGTTGCCAGATTGGGCTGTTTCCGGCCCAATTGGGCTGCTTGGGATGGCCGTCTGCGGGTAAAAATGGCATTTTGCAGGAAAACTCCCCCAATCTTTCCCATAGACATCCATAGAATTGGGCGGGATTTAGTAGCCTGGTTCACACCAGACGGTGTGTGTGTAGCTCTGCTCCGCCAGGGGGCGCCAAAGCTACACACACACCGTCTGGTGTGAACCAGGCTAGGGATTTAGTGCTTCCAGGCAGGTTTTGAGCATTTTTTTTGGCTGGAAATCATCAGCCTCACCTGGCAACACTGCCAGTAAGTCACTGGCATAGAAGCTGGAGCACACTGCAGCTTAGTTTTCAAGACTTTATTTTGTGCACACAATGTTTCGGTGTTGCTACACCTTCTTCAGAGTCAAATGATAGCAAGAGAGAGACACACATTTCAAGACTTGACATTCACAGGTGACCCCACTTGGTTTGGCTAAATTGGTCTCATCTCATTGCAGGTAACCCAAATAGCACTACTGCCGCACTTGTAAGCATGGATAATAAAGAAGAAAAACTTCAGGATTAAACAAGCGCTTTGGCAAAAGGGGACCGTGGAGTGAAATGGCGTAGAACTAAATTCAGCTAAATGGTGTTGTCCATTAGAGGAACACAGTCCTGGAATACACTGCCAGCTCATATCAGACACACGTGTGACAACATCAACACCTTCAAAATGGCCCTTACAGTGGCTGAAAACAAACCAGACCAGACCTGTTCCATTACTCTTCAGTATGAACATGGTTTTAGTTTTTGTACTACTGCATGTAGTTGATGTTTGTGATGTGTGGGCATAATGTCTTCTACCAGGCTAAGCTACGTATTTTTTGCTTTATTAGTTGTTTTATTATGGGTAGCCCACATTTAGGCCTGGTGTTAAGCGAGCACGAGGTTCGGCGAGCCCTCAGCAGCATTAACCCTCACAAAGCACCAGGACCAGACAGGGTCCCTGGGAAGGTCCTAAAGCACTGTGCAGGCCAACTAAGCGCAGTCCTTACCTGCATATTTAACATCTCCCTAGAACAAACTGCAGTCCCCACTTGTCTGAAAACCAGTACCATCGTTCCTGTTCCCAAGCAGGCGGCCATCAAGTCTCTCAATGACTACCGCCCTGTAGCGCTAACACCTATTGTGATGAAATGCTTTGAAAGACCATCCCCCCACCATCCCTCGACTCGCATCAATTTGCCTACAGGGCGAATAGATCTACAGAGGATGGCATTTCATTGGCCATTCACACTGCCCTCTCACACCTGGAGAAACCAAACAGCTATGTGCGGATGCTGTTCATCGACTACAGCTCTGCTTTTAACACCATTCCCCCTATCAAGCTGGCCACTAAACTGTACAACCTCTGCTTCAGTCCCCAGGTCTACAGATGGATACTGGACTTCCTCAGTAACAGACCTCAGTCTGTACGCGTGGGCAAACATCACTCAAGACCCATCACCCTAAATACAGGCGTGCCGCAGGGATGTGTGTTGAGCCCTTATTTGTACTCCCTCTTCACTCATGACTGTGTTCCTAATAGAGATGTACAGGATCCAAGATCCGGTTCCGGATCCGGCAGGATAATAGGGTTTTTCAGATCCGGTAGGATCCCACGCAGTGGATCCGGTATCCGGCAGGATTCTAAAAATCAGGATCCGGTGCATCTCTAGTTCCTAAGCACAGTACAAACACCATCATTAAATTTGCTGACGACACAACCGTGATTGGCCTGATCTCTGACAACAACGAGATGGCCTACAGAGAGGAGGTGGAGCAGCTGGCACACTGGAGCCAAGACAACAAGCTGGCCCTGAACTCCAAGAAAACAAAGGAGGTGATCTTGGACTTCAGGCGGTGTGGCCAGGGCAACCACTACCACCAACCCATCAACATCGGAGGGGAGCTAGTGGAGGTAGTACAGAGCTTCAGATTCCTGGGTGTGCACATCAGCCAGGACTTGTCATGGAGCGCCAACACCTCTGCAATAGCTAAAGAGGGATTCCAAAGGCTATATTTCCTGCGGACTCTAAAGCTACCACGAGATCTGCTCACTAACTTCTACAGGTGTACGATTGAATCAGTGATTACATACAGCATTACATCTTGGTACACCAGCTGCACACACGACAACAAGAAGATGTTACAGCACATTATTAAAACAGCAAAGAGAATCATTGGTTGCCAACTACCCACTCTTGAGGAGATCCACCATACACGCTGCACAAACACAGCATTAAACATACTTAAAGACCACACACACCCTGGTCACAGGCTCTTCACCATGCTACCATCTGGCAGGCGCTTTAGGACTCTGCGTGCCCGCACTACGAGAATGAAGGACAGTTTCTATCCTACTGCCATTAGACTTCTGAACTCAATACGTCACCTGCTCCCCCCCTCCCCCTCAATATTTCAGGACTTTATACTGTGAGATGCATATGGACTTTTAAATATTATTTATTATACGGTTAATATATACTGTATTTTGTGGGCATTTGTGAGTTGTTTCCAAACAGAAACTCACTGTATTTATATAGTGAAAATAAAAGCACATGATAGTATCTAGGTTTACTAATAATTAATATTTAAGACCAGTTCCAGTGCAATAGTTGAAATTCAGAAATGCAAGGTTTATTAACTTGAGAGAGGGGGAGAGGAGACCATTAGGCCCCAAAGGCCTATCCACAGGCCTCCTCACCCCCTCTCCCTGAATAGGTGTTAACAGGACAGGTAAAGCAGAAGAAGGAGCAAGAAGGGCAGAACAAAGCCAGTGCCTGGATTTAAAACACCCTCCACAGGAAGTGAGGTCACATGGAATGATGTCACATACAATGATAGTTTTAGCCAATAGCAATGGATAGGCAATTTCAAATCAGCAGTTTGGGGGAAGGGAAGTTCAGTACATCCTGATGCCATAGAAAAAGGGAGCTTTTATTTGGCATCTCAATGTCTAAAAGTGTTATTCAAACACGCATCAAACAATACATGGACATTGAAATGTTATGTGTGATTGGGGGCAATATTCCGATTCATTCAAAGCACTCTACTCTCTACTCTGAAATGAATGAATGAAAAATGAATGAAATTTAGTGATTATGCTAACTCCGGCATGTTTATATTGATTTTTAGCTGATGTATTGATTAATGTGCATTGTCCTTTATCGAATGAATGAATGAATGAATGAATGATAATAAGGTGGATAGTGGTTTCACACTTACAAACCCCACCTCCATAGAAGTTGGGACAAAAGAAAACATATCAGCCATCAAAACTGATTACATTTTTTGTTTTGGGGGATATTCATGAATATATAAAAAAACAACACGTCTCAAAAGAGTTGGGACATTGACAAGAAAAGGCAGCAAATGTCGAGGAAGACTAAAAACAAAACAAAAGACAACACTTAACAGTTAAATACATTAACCGATGAGATGATTTCATATAAAAAGCAGCGTTAACTCCTGTCTTGGACATGATTTCAACAGCTTAAATGGTGGGTGTATTCCTTGTCATGTTTTGCAATGTTTTCCTTTCTGTAGTGCTTAAAGTGTGACAGGTCTTGATTAAAAGCCCACCAATTTTATCACCTGCTGGTCCTTATGATGGAGTTAAACAGTTAAAACATAGTATAGAATGCAATTGTCGCAGGTCATGAGGCGCTAGTCGCTGACACGATAGACCTTAGTTTTACCCCTGAAGAGCAACTCACAGACACCAAACAAGCACAAGACAAGGGATTGCAGTACCAAGTTCAGGTTTTTATTAAAGGGTTAAAACGGGGGTGGAACGGGCTGGCTTCACTGGGCTGGGCCAGAACGGCAGGCGGGGCTGGTTTCACTGAGCGGCGCTGGCCTGGAGCGGGCTGGCTTCACTGGGCTGGGCCGGAACGGCAGGCGGGGCTGATTTCGTGATTCACTGAATGCTGGGAGAGCAGGGAGGACAAATTCTACTGGACAGAGTCAGACTGGTTGGGGGCAGACTTGACACCACTGTACCTCTTCTCTTGGGGGCTTAGTATCACAGGCGGAGGACAGTCACACACAGCACTGCAAGCGTGTCCTGTTAACACAGTAAGCGAGGTTATAAGGCAAATAGTCCGGCAGCCAAAAGCCAAATATCAGCCGAACCCAGTTTCGTCTGATAAAGTTTTTTTCTTTGCAGTTTGTGGTTGCCGAAGGTGTACCTATTAAGATTCCAGACGATGCCCGGTGATATCCCTTGAGCATTTTCAGATATTGAGCCTTTTATGCTTGATGTGCTGCAGCCATAGATTACAACAGTCTTTGGCTCCCAATTCATGTTATGCTCACCAAATACCCTATACCATACTTATTTTGTGTTTGTTTACATGGTGGGATGTGTATAAGAACAGGTGGTGAGGTATGGACAGCAGTGGGGGTGGGGTCATGCATGTTTGGGGGCGGGGCATTCACCCAAAAAGCCTGATTTTCCAAGTCGGAGACACAAAGGCCAACATTTCGCCAAACGTGGCTTTATATCTCATAGTGGGTTGTTTGGTTTTGCTGTTTGTAGTTGTCCAACACTTACCCATCAGGATAAGAGTGGGTGATGTGCCAATTTCAGATATTAACCCTTTCATGTTGATTTCGCTGCAGCCATAGCCCACAAGCTTTTGACAGCTTCATAACTGCACTATGATTAACCATAGAGCATTCTGGGTGGTAGGCCTGCCACATCAAAGTGGAGAAAGTGTCCTTGTACCAAATAAATTTTAGACAATTACATAACTAGCTGTTTGTCAAGCAGAAATATGTAACATTTAGGCGAATATTGGTGGTGTCAGCTTAGACATACCCAGAAAGGATTACCGGTACTAATTCAACACAGAATTTCACCATTTCATACATTGCTATTTACTCTTCCTGTGCTGTTGTAACACAAAATAAAAATTGTAAGTAATTAGTACATAATTTTTGGCTGATTATTTGTTTGCCTATAAAGTACATAATTTCAGTGGTGGTCGTATTAACATGGAAAGAGATAAAATTAAAAATGTAAATCCACAAAATGACATTGTAATTGACCTTTTACCAGCCCATGCCATATCAAGGTGTGACACTGTGGCATCCTATTTTGGTATTGGTAAAGGCTCTGTTATCAAGACCCTAAAAGCTGGATATCACTTGACATCAATTGGTTATGTGCTGGCACCATTCCAACAACTTTCCAGTGAGGCCACTAACTTTGTGTCGGCATGTTATGGCATTCCAGACAGTATCAGCATGTCACATACAAGGTTGGTGGTATGGGGAAAAAAGAATGGGAAAGGTCATTTATCTTCACCTAACCTGGCTGCTCTTCCACCAACAACAGAGACATTTCTTGAGAATGTGATAAGGGCTCATTTTCAAGCAATATTGTGGAGGACATTGGTTCACACTCCACCTGAACTATCTCCTGAAGCATTTGGATGGAAGAAAGACCCATGCAACAAAGCACTGATACCAATAAGTGTTCCAGAAAAGGTCAAAGTGGCACCAGACTACATTTTACAGATGATCAGATGTGGTTGCAAGAGTAAAAGCCCCTGCAATTCTAAGAAATATAGCTATGCTGTAAACAGTGTGCCTTGCACCATTTTCTGTGCATGTTTTCGGCTGGGATGCTGCCGAACCAATGTTGTGTGAGCTTTACTGTGTGTGTGTGTGTGTGTGTGTGTGTGTGTGTGTGTGTGTGTGTGTGTGTGTGTGTGTGTGTGTGTGTGTGTGTGTGTGTGTGTGTGTGTGGTATAATGTAGGCTATAGGTGTTTTAGGTGTTAAGGACTCTGTATGTTGTATAGGTGTAGACAGGTCTTTCTGTGCAAATTTAAATGCATGTACATGTCTTATTTGATGGCTTCATGGACTTTTAAGTGATCATTTAATACCAGTGAGTATATACTGGATTGACTTAATTTTTTGACTCAACCGTATATATAATGTATAGCTGTTTTCCTATGTTTAGACCTCTCTCTCTCTCTCTCTCTCTCTCTCTCTCTCTCTCTCTCTCTCTGAGCGTGCGGTACTGTATGTTGCAGTGTATATAGGTCTTTCTGTGTAAATTTAAATGCATGTACAGATCTTATTTGAGGGCTTTATGGATTTAAGTGATCATTCAATACCAGTCTGGATACACTGGATGTATGTAATTTCTTTACTCATCTTTTGGAACAGCCAACGACTGCTCACCAGTTACCCCCACACTCTGTTGTTCTTTTTTTTTCTTTTATGTTGGCTATTTGTGGTAGGCTACCTACCGGCGATGTTGTCATGATGTGATGTTATGCAGGATCTCATAATGCACAATCCGTTCCATACTTTACAGTCTTATTCTAAGCAATGTTGTGAATGTTTTTACTGAGGCATTTGTTGATTTGTCATTCATGACCTGATTTATATAACTAAATGCATAAAAATAGGCCGAAATCACATTTTTCTAAGGTTATTAGCTGTATTTTCTCTGTACCTGGATAACAAAAGGAGATAGCCACAATTAACCACAGTAAATATTCTTGTATGTAGGATATTAACAAACTAAAAAAGGAATTTTGAAGCTGGCATTTTCAGGTGGTCAGATTCATTGCATCAAAATATAATGCAAATTAGTGCATATTTAATTAGATAATAGCCTAATTAGCATATTTAAACATAAAATATAGAAAACTTGTAATACATTTTTTTCTCCAATTCATACGAGTAATCATCTGATAAAGTTTCATATTGATATCTGCAAGTTAAAAAAAAAATACCCTACAGTGTCTCGTCTTTTTTGTGGGATTGCTGTTATGAAAGGGTTCATTATTACCCCATATTGGGTTTGTTTCAATAAGGGCAGTGGTAAGGCAGTCCAATGTGAATGTTTTTCAGGTAATATAAGCAATTTGGTACATTTTGTAACATTATTCACAGTAATATTAGGTGTCTTTAGTTTTTTGTCATAATTTGCATTTATGGGACAATAAAGGCTCAAAATCTGAAAATGCTCAAGTGAT
The DNA here is from genome assembly GCF_034702125.1 of Engraulis encrasicolus. Classification (NCBI taxonomy): domain Eukaryota; kingdom Metazoa; phylum Chordata; class Actinopteri; order Clupeiformes; family Engraulidae; genus Engraulis; species Engraulis encrasicolus. The sequence goes on along the minus strand of NC_085874.1, from coordinate 40,810,073 downwards.
ATCACCGGGCATCGTCTGAAATCTTGAAGACTTGCCTAAAATCTATCAGATAAAGCAAAAAAAAGAACTTTATCAAAGAAATCTGGGTTCAACCCCACGGCTCCCGGACTAAAATGAACTGGAAGCCACACCACACAGCCACACGCCCTTGGTCTCAGTCTTCGGTCTCTAATTTCCAGTCTCCTTGTTGGCGGCGCTAAGATCCTCCAGGGGTCCACGTTTATCACAGCAAGCACACAGCACAGCACAGCACAGCAGTTGGGTATTCACTTCAAGCACATAGAGAGTAGAAGAAAGCATCCACATGAAGGTGGCACACAACACACTATTTAAGGCTGCGACTCACGGTATCCCGGTAGATAGCGCTCCGTGGAAGGTGAATTAATTTCCTAGCTCTCAGATCCCCGGAGGGAGGATGGTAGGGTAGTCTCAACCAGCCATCACGTTCGGAGCGAGCTCACTCCTTCTTGGCAGTCACACGAGAGAAGAACACATTCATTAGATCGACAAAAACGCAGAGTCCAAAGCGTTGAAAGAAAACATGCAGCCCAGACCTCTTGATACTTGATACAACTTAGCTTATCGCTGCCTTCGCCCCGGTCCTTGAACTTCTCGTCCGTTGGCTCCACCGGTCTCTCCTCTTCGCCGCCGTCTACTGTTGGAACCTAGGGCAAATCCTTCCTCCCAAATAACCTCCAATCGTGATCCTCCATTCATTAGTGGCAATAACCGGCACTTGTAGCACACAGCTGACCCCCATTGCACTGTTACCTTCAATGGTGCAAAAATACGGAATCAAACCAAGATATCGCAAAACACGCCCACTCAATGCAAAAGCGTGTGCTCCACAGACATCCTATAATAAGACTACTGTAGATGCGCCATCCGCGTTCCCGTCATGCAAGTCGAACGTCCGCGCATGGCGGCCATGTTAGCGCAGCCTGCTGGCTCAACCAGTTGCAGTGAGTTTTTGGTGATCCATACTCTTCAGATGGCCATAATGCCCTCAAATTTACGTTGATTTTCAAAAGGCTTGGTTTGTTATACAGTATAAAAAATTCCGAACGTAAGTATTATGTTGATACTGCATAGTGATTAATATTCACGTTATATTATATTATATTACATTACATTATAATGTACATGGGCCTACAATCGTGTATAATATGGTTTAGTAGGCTTATTCAAGTAATTAAATAGATCCCATAAACAAATGCACAAAGCAGTCCCTCCAGGATTTTGCACTGGGATTTTGTGATTTTTGCGGTCAAAATGCCTGATTTTGTGGCGGCATTTTCTCATTTTTTGCAAAGATTTTGCGGCATTTTCTCATTTTTTGCAAAGATTTTGCATCCCTTTCTGGGTTTTTTTGGTAACTGAAAACCACAATCAGTCTAAGCAGGCTTAAGACAAAAGAGAGAGAGATTCAGAAACACACTTCCTATATAATAGAATAATAAAATATTGTCAAAAGCTGTCAGAGCGTCTTATTAGCCAGTGCGTCCAATGTGTAAAAAAAATCATGGCCGCGACACTCATGTCGATATTTTAGAACGACTTCGGGGGAAAACGGGACAGCGCGTTATGAAAAAATACTTGTGGGTATAGCCTACCACTAGGCCTAATGAAGAGCGTCGCGGGGTACAGTAGCCAGGCTGTATGCAAGCGTTACAATGTCACCTGTTGGAAGACGCGTCTCTCTCTCTCTCTCTCTCTCTCTCTCTCTCTCTCTCTCTCGTGCTCGTATTGCAAGCTGTTGCATATTATTTGCTTGATGCAAAGTTGTGATGGCATACACGCTCTCGTTGACATGGTTGTGTGCATGGTTGCATGGATTCGCAAGACTTTATTGCAATAACACAGTGAAAGCGTGGACTTGGACGTGGAAGTGAAAGCACTTCCTATCTCGGTGTCCTTGACTGAAACAAGTTGCAAAACTCCACACTTCCGAAACCTTTGCGATCGGCACTAGGCCTACAGTGATTGTTATCAGAAGGCTTGTGCCTACGCATAGACATAGACCCTGGCTTAAATTACAAACATTAGCGAACATTGAAAAAAGATCAGACAACGACCGTCGGGTAGCATGCTCATGAAAGCGACAGGGGAGAGTGGAGAAGTTCCGCAAAAATGTAGCCTAACGTAAGATGTTTGCTACTGTGCGACAGTACCGCCACTAGCCTATTTCATGACTGCATAGCCTACACTTCTTCGTCATGGATAAATGGGCAACAATACTTTTTCCACCCAGGATTGCACTGAAAAGTAGGCTACTGCTGTTAAAAAAAAAGGTCATGAGTGTGCAGCACCGACGCCTGCGTGTATGTGTGAGGGAGGGGAGGAGAGACGCGGAACAGCTGAGATGAGGGTCGCGACTTCCGAAATAGCAGGCAATTCTTTTTCAATGTTTCAGTGACATATTAACAAAAATGCTTCGTATTGGTTTTCGTCTCCGGTGGTATTGTAGTCACATTTTTATTTTTTGACGAAAATATAAATCAATAAACTCCACAGAATGTTGAAATTTTGCGGGAAAAATGCGGCTTTACAGGAATTACGCGGCATCGTGAAATTATGTGGAATATCATTGAATTTGCATGAATCCACGCGATCGCTGAATCGCGAAAAACTGGAGGGACTGACAAAGTATTCTTTTATATTTTGAGTAAAATAACAATTAAACGTTCCAAGGGGGGCTACATTCTGCTTTGGGTTCGACAGCTCCACCCTGTGTTCAAAATGAGTCATGACGCTTAGAATTAAATTGTTGTGATGCAATCGCTCTTCCAGTACCTCATCTGTCGCCTTTAATTTTATGCAAATGCGATTAATATATCCCTTCCATCAACGGTTAAAATGTGTATTTGCTCTTGGTCCATCTCTATTTTTTGACAAATAAATAAGTGGGAATCATACTGTATTACTCTCCTGTGGGTTTTACCTCAGTCTGCACTTAAGTTTTAAGGAGCCCTACTATTTATATACACGTGTCAATATTTCAGCGAAATAACAGCACACATATTTCAGCATCTCAACGTCTCAATTCTTCAGTTAACTTCAAGTCAAGTCAAGTCAAGTCAAGTAGGTTTTATTGTCAATTTCTTTACATGCACTGGTCATACAAAGAATTTGAAATTACATTTCTTGCTTTCCCATACAGACATAGACTAATCTAGGTAAGGACATAGACAGTATAGACATAGACAGTACTTATACATGGACTTAAGACAGTATGGACATAGACAGTGCTCATACAGACATTTAAAGTGCAAGACTGGACAACAGAAGACTTGTAGAGGACATACATTAAGAGGTATTTGTTGTGCTTTTGTGCTTTTCCTAAAAAAAAAAAAAAAAAAGTCCTTTATAGCGTTCTGACATGGTAATAGTAGCATTTTGAAGAAAAAAAAAAATATTAAAGAGGTCTGTCAAGTACACCAGCAGCAGTGTGTGTGTGTGTGTGTGTGTGTGTGTGTGTGTGTGTGTGTGTGTGTGTGTGTGTGTGTGTGTGTATGTGTGTGTATGTGTTTAGTGCAGGTAGAAGGTGCGGTGTGCGTCTTGTGTGTGTGTTCGTGTGTCTGTGTGTGTGTGTGTGTGTGTGTGTGTGTGTGTCAGTGTGTGTATGTTTGGGTTTAGTGCAGAAAGTGCAGTGTGCTTGTGTGTGTGTGTGTGTGTGTGTGTGTGCGTGTGTGCGTGTGCGTGTGCGTGTGCGTGTGCGTGTGTGTGTGTGTGTGTGTGTGTGTGTGTGTGTGTTTTGAGTTAGTGCAGGTTGAAAGTTCAGTCACAAGTATAGTAGTGCAGGTGGAATGTTCAGTCGCAGATATGGTGGTGGGGGATGGGGATGGGGGGGGGTTGTCAGTGGCCTTGCTGGCTAGAGGCTGACAGTGGAGGGAGAGTGGGTTGAGTGTTCAGCATCTTGATCGCTTGGTGCATTGTGCTGCTCGCCAGCCTGGTGGTACGGGAACGGAGGCGCCTGTACCTCTTTCCAGAGGGCAGGAGGCTGAACAGTTTGTGTGCAGGGTGGCTTGTGTCTTTGATGATCATCAGTGCTTTCCGGGTGAGGCGTGTGGTGTAAATGTCCTGCAGGGAGGGGAGTGGTACTCCAATGATCTTCTTCGCTGTGTTCACAACACGCTGGAGTGTCTTCCTGTTTTTCTCCGTGCAGCTTCCTCCCCACACTGTGATGCAGTTGGACACGACGGAGGCTCTGTGGAGAGTTTAGGCTGCGCTAATATGGCCGACCTCAGAGCCATACAGAGGGGAGAGTTACGCGATTGGAGGACCAGGAATTAAATTGCAGCCCCGCCTTTCAACGAGATAAGGTCGTGCCTAACCGCAGAAATACACCAGCGGCGATCTGAGCGAGTCGAGCGACGGAAGTAATTGACTTTGTATTGAGTCGCGCGACAAAAGCGATTCTGGAGACTAGAGCGATTTGCGCGACGAGCGCGACAGTTTGAAGTTGAAATCTTTTCAACTTTCTATGACGCGATTCGGCGACAAGCCGCGACAGCCAATGACTGTATAGAGGTCAGTGACCACAGCCAATGGGAATGCTTGAATGCTTTGCCTTCTGCCTGCCTTCTGCCTGCCTCTAGTCTCCTCAATCGCTCGTATTGCTTGCTGCTGCACTCTGTCGCTTGAATCGCATCGCTGCTGGTGTATTTCTGCGGTAAAGCGGCTGTCTTCCCATAGACTCAACATAGAACCACCACATTAACAGCCAAAAATAAGGACTAACGAACTATACTGCGGGGTAATCACCACAAATGTGTAAACTATCAACTGTCTCGGTGGTGATAATCACAACAGTTTTACCATCTGTGATGTTTATCTGAAGTTATTACTACGAACAGCAAGTCTTGTCATATTCCCTGCATTGCATCGCATTGCATTTGCTGTGTGCTACGCCCACTACTAGGCACTAACATTCGCAACGCTGAGCAGTACTGAGAAGCTAAAACAGCTAATTTTGCTAATGAGGAAGTCGGACCTAGCACACAGCGGAGATTGCCTGACTCTGTCCTCTGTATGGCTCTGGCCGACCTCTGCGGACGTGCTTGAAATACGTGATGACGTATCTAGTCTTCCTATATGATGTCTGTGATGTAAACACACCAGTCAAAGAAGATGGATCTAACAAGAAGCATCATTTTGTTTCATTTCCAGTATCCACTTGTCTAGTGAACGCCCCACAGACATCATACAGGAAGACTAGATACGTCATCGCGTATTTCAAGCATGTCCGCACATTGAGTGTATATAACACATATTTTTGTCATTAAAGTCATTGTGTAGGTTCATGACATTATGAAATATATATTGGATGTAGTCTCACTCAGATATTCAAATCACAGCTATTCAAAAATTGCCCATTTTAAGAATGCGTCATGTGTGCAAATGATGATTTAACTGCAAATGAGGGTTTAACATTCTCCTACATACTCTGAAGACATGGGAAACTGTCCTTTGCTTACAGAAGTCAGCAGAAGTTGCAGAAGTCAATTCTTTTTGAAAATAATAGACTCTTACACATCCTGTGCTACAGTGAAAATGGACCATCCAACTTGTGTTAGTGCTAACTTCAAAAGTCTGCCTCAATGATGGTATGGGGGATTTCAATCATACTTGCTGTGCTTGTTTAGTAGCAAGGTAGCACCCCAGAACTGCATTTCTGTGAATCTGACACCAATATTAAGAGAGAAACAGACTAGCGAAGGTTTACATATGAGGGTAGGACACTATACAGCTACAACATTCCCTTTGATGCTTCAACATTTAGAAAATTCCTTTACTGAGCTTATTCTTTCACCCCTGCCTTCTCTGAATGCTTAAAATGGTCTAGCTTCCACTGTGACAATTGACAATGGGCAGAAGCCGTGTAGTTTTTGAGTATCTGGAATAGGGACTGACGAGGGTGCAGGCCCCACTGGGAAAATGCCCGTTATGCCAGATGGCCAGTCCAGCCCTTTCCCTGACACTACTCTATTACTACTTCATTACAACTCATTTCAACCTTTATGTCCCATTATCTCTGAAATGAATGAAGAACCAAACATCCAATTTCAGGTGTTGTTTATGACCTTACAGACTATGTTTAGCCAGGAAACCAGCCATTTTAAAATATATATATTTTTGATATTCAATTTTTATTTTTTCAATGTATTGTATTCCATGCTGTGTGTGTAATTGGTAGAGCCAGAAAGGAGCTTTCAAACAACACCTCAGACATCCTTTTGTGACTTACACTGACTGATATAATCAAGGCTGAATGCAGTGTCCTACCCTCATATGTAAACCTTTGCTAGTCTGTGTCTCCCTTAATATTGGTGTCAGATTCACACAAATGCAGTTCTGGGGTGCTACCTTGCTACTAAACAGGCACAGCAAGTATGATTGAAATCCGTGTCGGTCGGGTCCCAAAGTGTCTGATTTCACGTGAAATGACCCCCCTGCATCTTTAATTCTGAGTGACTTAGCCTCTCTGTGATGGTGTTACACCTGGACACTCATATTGTCCATCAGTACAATTCATTTTGAAATGTTCTTCCTTGTTGTTTATTACATTTCACTGATACCTGTCCTAACTTCTTTGAGACGTATTGCAGTTATCAAATTAGAAATGAGTACATATGAACAGTTCAGATGCAAAAACCCCTAACTCCATTTCTGAAGACCTGCACTTCTACATTTTGAGAGAACCCCATTGTTGGTTTGGTTTACATTCATGTACTTAATACATATAAATAGTTAAATTACATAATTAAAATAAAAAAAATATGCAATTTGATAGCTTTGTATTAAATAAAAATGAATTAAGATGATTTTCTGAAATGGCACTTAAGGGGGTTTGCATCTGAACTCTTCATATGTCCCCCAAAACAATATGCTTTCTCAGTTTTAACACTTAATATGTTGTCTTTGCACTATTCTCCATCAAATTAATGGATTCAATGTTTTGAAAATTACAGCATTCTGAATTTATTCACAGTTTACGAAACGTCCCAACTTCACCGGAGTTGGGGTTTGTATATACAACCCATTTGGCATGAATCCGATATTCTTTTCACACACTGCTTGTAGTCATTATTTTCTGATGAATTAAAACAGGAGACAGGATTTTCACTCAGGTTTGTTTATTTGATTGCTTGGTGTGCCGCGGGAGGAGGGAGGAAATGAAAGCAGGTCTATGGATTAATTTAACCCATTTTAACTTGAATGCACCTGCTAAAAAGGCCAGTTCTGCCTACGTATGTGTCAGTCTTATGCAGGCTCCAAAAAGCAGAACATTGATTTTCAGAAAAATCAACACTTTGTCAACACTTACTTAAACCTTCCTTTCTCAATTTCCGTAGCAGGTAGGCTAGAGATATTAGAGTTTTCCTGCTCGTCTTCAACTTGTAACTTGTATGTTCCTCAAAGGTCGTCATCGGTGACCGCTCCAGAAATTCTGAAGGTTCGTTCCTGTGTGTCACTCTGGATTATGCCATTATGGCCATCATGCCACCTGCCATCATGCCAGCGCTGCCCTTGAGGGGAAAGTAGCTCACCATGTTGTTCAGGCGGTTGTCCTCATCCTCAATCAGTTTCCTGCAGGACACAGTAGATACAAGAGCAAATATATAGTACAGTAAGAGCATGGCCTTCGTTTTCATTCAATACGAAAATGAATGTGTTTTACGTACTTTAGTACATTGTCTAAATCAGAATGATGTGTTTCACATTGACTGCAGAAATGTGGTGAGTTACCAACTATGTCTGTGAACCAAATACAAGTATTTAGTATTTGTAATCTCAGCAAACTCCCAAATATAGACCTAATCAACACCTACTCTAGATCTACTGCAGACCACTAAGTTATTCATTGTAACAATAACATGAGGTTACAAGGAGGGCATGAAGACATGTCTGGTTACATACCGCCGTTCAGACATACCGCCATTCAAACGTTGAATTTTTATTGCAGGAACCATTTTTCCAGCTTGCAAGAACTGTTTTCAAAGATCTCCGACCCTACCTTTAAGGACATTTGGACCGTGACAAAATTATACATTAATCCTGTAATTAGTCACTCTCTCCACTTTCCGCTTGTGTCGCAACATTGTAGCAAATGTCAATAGAGTTAGAACGTTGTTCACGCGCCTTTATGTATTTGCAACAATGTTTAAATGACTCGGAATTGCTCGGAATAGCAATCAAATATTGTCTGAATGGCGGTATGTCGGAATGGCGGTTGCTCCCCGACATGTCTAACCTGTAGGTTGCGATCTCCATCTCCAAGGACTTCTTAACACTCAGGAGGTCTTCGTATTCCTGCAGCATCACAGTGATCTTGCTCTTGATGGCACTCAGCTCCTGATTGAAAGTATCAATTCTGGCCTGGGGGACACAAAGTACTGTAAGCTCATTTATTTCAAGGTTGCCAAATGGAAGCTGTAAGTGCAAGATACGAATAATTATCATGTAATCATAAAATTGTGGTATATTCTGGAAAGTAGAAGAAAGATTATGAATATGAATAATAATATCCTTGTATAACACATACGCAGGGTTGGGGAGTAACGGATTACATGTAACGGCGTTACGGTAAAAGGATACAAAATAAAAGTAACTGTAATCCGTTACAGTACAAGAAAAAAACAATGTAATCAGATTACAGATACATTCACTGAGAATGGGGATTACTTAACAGGATTACAATTTTGTGAGGTTGAGTCTTTGGCCCCTTTTATTTAACTAATTATTAACACACTTGCTTAGCTGACAACCTTTTAAACCCGGAGTATTCATACATTACACTCACATAGCCTACATTGCATCCAAACGCGCATACATTTTCAATCACAAACCACAAATCCAAGTTTTGTCAACATCTGTTGTTTCTTTATTTTGTTTTGCCCACTTCCATTGTTTATCCTTATGAGTTAAAACGAGTGGGTTTTCAGTGTTTTAAGAGCACTTAGCAATGTTTCTTGAACATTTGAAAGTTTCATGTCTTACCGATCTCGCAGCACTTCCGTGTTTGGCAAAGGGTTGCGTGCTGGCGAGAGTGACGTTTTTATCATTGGGTACGTTCGCGTGTGCGGGTCCTCTCGCCATCATTGACAGTTTATCTCTAAAAACTTCATAATTATTGCCGTTTGTATGTTGACATGCATTTGTCAAAGGCAGACATCCTTCCTAATGGAGAATTTCTCATTCTGTGTTAAAACCAGGTGGGAACAAGACCTGTATTTGTTTGCTCTGCCATAGGCCTATACTCAGATGTGTGGGTATTTTTTGACTACACTATTGCAATTGAGCCGTAGGCCTAGCTAGTTTATTTATTTTGTTCATCTTTATTTTGGTTCCACGTAACCTGTTTATTTTTGTATATTTTTGTAAATAGTGTATAGTTATATTTTTCAACATTTTGGTTTATTTTGGTTTTGTTTATGGTCTATGGCTCACCTGTGGTTTGCAAATAAGATAGAAAAACATCATCTCTTGCGTTCCTGCCGTATCTGTGCGCCTATCCGTAAGACCCTCAACACTCTACTTTTTAACATTTGGTTAAAAAAGTGTCAGTTCTCACAAATAAAATGTTGAACATGGGTCAATGCTCATTTAAACCTTAAGTAATCCAAAAGTAATCCAAAAGTAATCAGTTACATTACTTTGTAAAAGTAATCCAAAAAGTTACAGTACAATTACATTTTAATCAAGGTAACTTGTAACTGTAACGGATTACATTTATAAAGTAACTTACCCAACACTGCACATACGTGTAGCCAGACTATTCACATTCAAGAACCAAATGTGAAGCTTGTTTATTCTACATATGTTTTATTTTGCCATTTAGCTTTTTCTTGTGGAGGGGGAATAGTTTACTAGTTTAAATGTGTTACTAGCACCATCGACCATCTCTCCTCCAATAGTTTGGCAACACGGTTCCGAGCACCATCTTTGCTGGTGGTTGCCGTGGTGACTCTAGGGGGTGGAGCTTACCTGGAGAGTCTCTTCCTCGTTCCTGTAGCGCTCGGTAGCATCACGCAGCTTTGCCTCCAGAACCTCGCTCCTGGTCATCAGCCTATCCAGCTCCCCCTCCTTACTACGAGTCTAAACACACACACACACAAACACACACAGTGCACAAAGTGTAGGAGAGGACCAAGTACCAGTAGATGCTGAAGATGGCTTAGGCTGAAACATTTGTCTATATCTTGCGCTATTCTTATAAATAAATACAACAATTGCAGATGAGAGTGCCATTTTTCTCTAAAAAAAATGTAATGATTACATTTCCTCAATATGCATTGCCTAAAAACATCAGCATCAGCGTAATGTAATGTAAATGGGTGTTTTTGGACGTTTATTGCCTTCGTTTGACAGGACAGTTTAAGAAGAGGCAAGAGAGCAATGGGAGAAAGAGAGATTCGGGACACACCAGACCAGAATCAAACCTGGGTCTCCCAGACAACAGTCAGTGCCCAAGGCGCTTGTCTCATGGCCATATCAATGGGTGTTTTTCAAGGCGCACTGTGTAGGATGGTGGCCAGAGCAGGTATTGCAACTATGGTGCTCATTGAAACTGTGCTACCTATTGCTAAATATGATCTTTTCAGGAAATATTTACTAAGTAATAAAATTATATTTACTATAGTGACCAAAAGTACTGTACATTTTGCGACTGAAAAAGCCAATTTCTGGAAATTGAAAATGGCAGACAAGACGCAGCTCCACCTTTTCATGTATGAAAAGTGCCATTTTGCTAGTCATAACGAATACTTACAATTTGTTGGTGGTGGTAGGTATTCATGATGAAGTTAACATTTGTGAATGGGCAGCATGTATTCTAGAAATAAAGTACTTAAAATATTTCACAGTGCACCTTTAAAGAGAAGGTCTGTGTTGAGAGCCTTGCCTCACCTTTGCCTTCAGCCCTTTGATCTCCGCTCTGGTGCTGCAGACAGATTCCATGTGACTCGATGACTCCTGCGACATGTCCTGGAATTGAGTCTTGTACCATGCTTCCATTTCCTGCCAAGAAATCAAAAATATTAAATGACATCTCCAGTATTATATTTTTAGTTTTTTTTCCAATGCAGAAGGTCACATGTATACATTTAACAAAAAAATCCTTATCCACTTTTGATGTGAACTGTACAGAACACTTAAATATTAAACTGTTCACTTGTCACGATATAATTAAACAATATGACGTGAGAGGGATAATGTTAACTGACATCCTCCCTGGTGTGGTTCATCCAATCAGATATCGCAAAATGCATTGAACAATTCCAACTATTGTATACGTAGGTTTTTCGTTTACAAACATTCGTGTTGTGAGGAGGGGCAAGATGCTAAGTAACCTAGCCAACCTCGTGAGCTCCTTTTTTTGACTGATTTTTTATTCAATTTTAAACTTAGAATTTGAAAATTCACATTAAGTCTGTATAATTGTAAAAACTTTAGTCTCTCAATTTGTAGAAGATGTGTGTAGCTCCATTGTTAAAAGATTATTGTAATTCCTGTAACGCTGCTAGTCTGTGGTGCTTGAGGAGGTTAAGGCTACCATACCTTTAACTTTTTGATTGCCATGCAATTGCGTGTAGAGCCGAGATCGGACAGAACAATTGCCTTATTCCCCTTAGCCACCCAGCTGTAGATTTGAGCCATCAGCTCGTCGGTTTCCTGCGCAAAGGAGACATAAAGTTTTGTAATACATTTGTAGCAAAGTGGGCTTTTGCAGGTTATTTACCAAGAAACCATTATTTCATTTTGATATAATCGCGACTACGCCAGTCCCGAATGACACCTAAGATAACCCATTAGTAATGAAAGGCACACAGGTTCGTTTGCAAGAGACAGTAGACGTGGATCACCATATGAAAATATGTTTATTTACAGCACATCACTCACAGTCACTTGTACTTATGGTCTATGAATAGGGCCAGGAAAAGGTGGACCACTGTCCCATGTCGTCGCCCCACTAATTAAATAATGGTTTCTTGGTAAATAACCTGCAAAAGACCACTCTGCTACATTTGACATGTGTCGACAGGAAAAGGGCTTAACGAAAAAGCATATTTGTTGTCTCACAAGCAGTGTTAATTTTGACAGGAATTTTTGATTTAGTTTTAGTCTCTTCATGAAAATGTTATTTTAGTTTTAGTCACAATTTAGTCATCTAAATCATTTTTGTTTTAGTCTAATTTTAGTCGACTAAAATTCATAACATTTTAGTCGACGAAATCTAAAATAATTTTAGTCAACTAAAATATTACATTAATTTCCTCTTGTCTACACTTCTTTAAAATTGTCAAACTAAAATACCATTTGGGGAAATCAATGATTAAAATGACATATTGTAGGCTAATAATAAAATATTGTCAAAAACTGCCAGAGCCTCTTATAAGCCAGTGCGTCCAATGTGTAAAAAAAAGTCATGGCTGCGACACTCATAAATCTCTGTCGATATTTTAGAACGACTCACTTCGGGGGAAAACGGGACTGCACGTTATGAAAAAAATACTTGTGGGTATACAGTACCAGTAGGCCTAAAGAACGTCGCGGGGTACAGTAGCCTACTGTATGCAAGCGTTACAAAGGCACGGCCGGCACCTGTTGGAAGACGTCTCTCTCTCTCGTGCGCGTATTGCAAGCTGTTGCATATTATTTGCTTGATGCAATGTTGTGATGGCACACACGCTCTCGTTGACATGGTTGTGCCCATGGTTGCATGCATTCGCAAGACGTTATTGCAATAACTGCAAATAACTGTCCCCCAATAACGCATGTGAACGCGTGCAAGGGTCCCTTCCTATTTCAGTGTCCTTGACTGAAACAAGTCGCAAAACTCCACACTTCCGAATCCTTTGCGATCGGCACTTAAGTGATTCTTATCAGAAGGCTTGTGGCTACGCATAGACCCTTAAATTACAAACATTAGCGAACATTGAAAAAAGATCAGACAACGACCGTCGGGTAGCAGGTTATGAAGGGAGTGGAGAAGTTCCGCAAAAATGCATCGTAGAGAAAGATGTTTGCTATGTGCGACAGCACCACCACTATTTCATTACTGCATAAACTTCTTCGTCGTGGATAAAAGGGCAACAATATTTTTTCCAGCCAGGATTGCACTGAAAAGTAGGCTACTACTGCTACTGCGGCACCGACGCTGCCTGTCACTGTGCCTGCTGCCTGTGTGTGTGTGAGGGAGGGGAGGAGAGAGGAGATGCGGAGCAGATGAGGGTTGCGACTTAAGAAATAGCAGGCAATTCTTTTCCAATGTTTCAGTGACATATTAACAAAATGCTTCCTATTGGTTTTCGTCTCCAGTGGTAGGCCTATTGTAGTCACATTTTTATTTTTTTGACGAAAATATAAATCAATATCGTTATGTTTTTCGTACAAACGCATGCTGTTTTTTTTGTCATCGTTTTATTGACGTCAGGGGAAAAACAATCATTAACGATAATTATGACGAAAATATTTCATCACGAAATTAACACTGCGCACAAGCAGGTAGAACTGTCATGAGTGAGTTGCAGTAGTCAACGCGGGACAGGACCGTGGCCTGGACCAGTCGTTTTGTGTCAGCACAGGTCTGATATTCCGTACGTTGGACATCTGGAATCGACAGGTCCGGGTGACTGAGTTGATGTAGTTGGAGCACGACAGCTCATCATCAATCATGACGCCAAAGTTTTTGGCGACTTTGTTTGGGGTCACGATGGTGGAGCCTATCTTAAGGTTGATGTTGTGACTGAGCGACTCTTTAGCTGGGATCACCAGGAGCTCTGTCTTGGACAGGTTCAGCTGTAGGTGGTGGTCCTTCATCCATGTTGACAAGTCGGCGAGGCAGGCAGAGATGCGTGTCGATACCGTGATGTCCTCTGGACGGAACGACAGGTACATCTGGGTGTCATCAGCATAGCAGTGGTAGGAGAACCCATGTGAATGACACGTCCCAGGGAGGAGGTGTATATTGCAAACAGAAGGGGTCCCAGCACTGATCCTTGGGGTACGCCTGTGTAGAGGGTGTGAGTCGTTTCCCTTGCCATGACACACTGAAGGTGCGTCCAGATAGGTAGGAGTTGAACCATGAGTGATTCCCATCAGTGATTTCCATGGCCGTGAGTACTGCTTGGGTGCCGTGCAAGAAGAACTGCGAGAAGTCGCGGAGTTGAAGGAAATGGCAATACATCAGCAGGAGCAGTTGAATCTGTTGGAACAGTTGGTGGACATGCTACAGCGGCCCCAACCAAGGTCGCAAGGGAACATGAAGTGTTGGCGATGCCAACAGCCTGGCCACCTTGCCAGGAACTGTGACGGGCCACGGGTCCCTGTGGGTGCGCCGCCCGAGAGGGCAGCGAGAGAGACAGGAAATGAGTAGGGAAGGTGTTGTGTCACTTGAAGGGAAATGAGTAGGGAAGGTGTTGTGTCACTTGAAGGGTATAGCCTAGCTAGCAAACTAGCCCAGTGAGGCATGTCGCTCCACAGGAGACAATTCCACATGAGCTATTGTATGAAATCCACCTTACATTATCATCTTCACGAACCCAGGCACTGCAGAGGTGGTGAGGTACAGTAGGTGAGGTGGTGGGATCAGAACTTGTATGAGTTTGTGTGAATGTTTGTGTGTGTGTGTGCAGCACAATACCTGCTTGTGGACCCTCTGCTGGAACTCCCGTTGGTGCTCCAGGTTATCCTTCTGTTTCTCCAGGGTGATGCGACCAGCAGTAGCAGCATCCACATCCTGTGGGGAACAAAGTCACAAACACACAGTCAGAGATCTGTCCATCTAGGTCATGTTGAAATGTTATCGTTACCCTGTACAGTACTATTGGTTTTGACTTGCAGGGCGGAAGGCTTTACTGTCCATCTGGGTCATATGTTTAAACGCTGTTGTTGTTGGTGGTGGTTTTTTTTTCCAACTTACGGGGCGAACAGCTTCAATTTCCCTCTCTGCCTTCTTGTGGGCCTCCAGAGCCTCACTGTACCTGGCCTTCATCATCTTCACCTGGACACCCATGGCATCCTTAGCCGCAAACGCTAAGTCCTGCAGGGAGAGAACATTCAATACACTGTTAAAGGTACACTGTGCAGGAAAGGGTCAAAAAAGGTACTGCAACTATGCTGCTCATTGAAACTGGGCTGCCTATTGCCAAATTTGATCTTTACACGAAAGTTTACTAGTAATAAACAAATATTTTCTAGTATGGTCCAAGTAGAGTCATTTTTGCAGATAAAAATGCCTTTTTTTGGAAATTCAAAATGGCGGATCATGGGGAAGATCCCCCTTTTCATGTATGAAAAGTGCATTTTTTTCAGTCATAATGAATACTCAGAATTTAATCATGGTGGTAAGTATTCATGACAAAGGTAACATTAGTGAATGGGCAGCATGAATACTGGAAATAAACAACTAAAAATCTCACACAGTGTCCCTTTAAATACTGAAACTGTATTGTGTCAGTCATTAGTATGCTCAATATGTTGCTCCCATGGTAGCCTTGAGGTACTCTTCCATTATTTAGTCTATGCAAGCCGTCTCCGATGTATTTAGTTCACTTTCAATGAAATCCGGCTGATTGTTGTTGCTGTGCTTCCCAAAGCATGTTGGGATTCCGACACAGCGAGTGAGGAACCTGTGGCACGTCAAACATTTGGGCTCGCTTGACGTTTATGCAAAGTTTATGCTAATGGCCACAGCAGCCGAACTGCGTCACCTGATGACTGCAGAGCACATGAAGATGTCCCATGATACCTGTGGTCATCACAAAGGTATATTTCTCTCCTTACAAGTAGATTTTTGACAGCTTTTGGATTTACAAACCATAGATTACAAACAACTATGATGCATGTGCGTATGGTGGCAGGGTTCAAATGATTATGTTCGATTTCGACCATAAACACAACGCGAGGGCAAGTTGTGTGTAAAAAAAAACACATATCCTGAGATCGATAAAAGCACATTGAGCTGTAATCTAGGGGCAGTTGGTTTGCTATATTGATAAAAACGGCTTGAAATCTACATTCATATACATCCTGTATACTATAACTCCTGGGCCACTGGAGCTGTAGTAGCAACACAGCGACACTCTGCATCCAATCCGGTGTAACAGACTATCTGGGTCCCCAACCGGGTACTCCAGATGATATAAACACAGCGATTGGTCAAAACAAAAGTCTATCAATTGCGGTCTGAATTAATGGGGCACCTAAGTCACGCTCTTCTACTTCCGATCCGTGGGGCTGGAGCTCTCAAAATTTTGAATGAGAGTTAATGGAGCGAGTCAAGCTAAATCCTCATCCCGTTTGGCATGTGCTCCGGATTTCACATATGATGACAGTGAATTTGAAGGGTTTGGATTTGCGTCGTAAGACCACTCATTTTCGATACGCAAGAAACTTTATTTTGGCTTTTGTGCAAAACTGTGTTAGAGACTACACGTCCGCCTTGCATATCTGACATGAACCGAGGCACAGCCAACGTAGTCCAAATAATTACATATTTTCGCACACACAAAAATCGCTTGCCAAGTGAAGTCAACAAGCACACCATTGGTTGTTATTAATTCTGAGGCACAGCATATGTGTGATCGACGGGGAAATGCGAGGTGGGTCGGAAAATAGCTTTGATCAGTCCATTACAGCCCAGTCAAAAGTTTTTGCGTTCCCAGCCCCACAAGCCGCCCGGAAGGGGTGGAAACTTAGGTGCCCCATACCCCCCAGATTAAGAGTGACATTTACTTACGACCAATCACCATTGCTTCTAACATCTGCAGTCGCCAGTTGTTACGGCCCAAGATAGTTTTTTTTCACTGCAGAGCTGCATTGACGTAACGGAATGATGAATCTTCACTGTTAGTTGCACTGTTAGTTAGCACATACTAATGCTATCCTCTACAAAGCAGTATATCTTCAATCAACCAGTGATCACAGGATCATCCATGTAAGAATCTATGGGTTTTATAGTATACAGTCCCAGGAAAAAGTTTGTACACCCTTTGAAATTTCTTACATTTCAGTCAAAATTGATCATAAAACATGGTCTGATCTTCCCGGAAATCTCAAGAAGAAACAATCAGAGTCTGCTTTAACTAATTCCACACAAACATTTACATGTTATCATATTTGTATTGGCCATAAGGCTTTAACATTCACAGGAGAGCAAGGCATAAGTAAGTACACCCTTGCATTAAATAGGTTTTAACCCTCAGTTAGTTGCAATATCCTCAACCAGACTTGTCCTGTAGTTGCAGATCAGATTAACAAAACAATCTGGATGTATCTTGTCTCCCTCTTCTTTAGAGAACTGCCTCTCGTCAGCAAGGTTTCTGAGATGTCTGGAGTGCATAGCTTTATTGACTTCATGCAATATAATCTCAATTGTTTTTAGTCAGGGCTTTGACTGGACTATTCCAGAATGTGTTTTTCATTGTTATGAAGTCATTCTAATGTCGATTTGCTTCTAAAGTATGGGTTGTTGTCACATTTCAGCACCCATCCTCTTATGTGCTTCAACAGTGTGACAGACTTCCTCACGTTTTTGTCTGTAAAATATCACAATAAACTTGAGTTCATTGCTCCACTGATAATAGCAAACTTTCAAGGGCCTGAGGCAGCAAGGTAGCCGCATATAATGATGCTCCCGCCACCATACTCAGAAGTGGAGATGTAACCAAGAATAGCTAAAAATGGGGTTCATTCTGCCAATCTAAAATTAATGGGGTTTCTGTCCAAAAAATATTGCTGCACCTTTGAGGTTTGCGAAAAAGCATTTATATGCTTCATAAAATTACTGCTAAATATTCTGTAGACCAACGTTGAAACCAAAGTTGAATTTTTCAGGGGAACACATAGTATCATGTTTGGGGGACAACTGGAGAACCACACCTTCACCAAAACATCATCTCTCCACTTCTGAGTATGGTGGCGGGAGCATCATTATATGCGGCTACCTTGGTGCCTCAGGCCCTTGTCAGTTTGCTATTATCAGTGGAACAATGAACTCAGAAGTTTATTGAGATATTTTACAGAAAAAATGTGAAGTAGTCTGTCACACAGTTGAGGCACACAAGAGGATGGGTGCTGAAATGGGACAACAACCCATATTTTAGAGGCAATTGACTTTTGAATTGCTTCATAACAATGAAATACACATTCTGGAACAGCCCAGTCAAAGCGCTGACAAAAAATATTTGAGATGATATGGCATGAAGTCAAGAAAGCTATTCACTCCAGATATCCCAGAAACCTTTCTGAAGAGAGGCAGTTTTCTAAAGAAGAGGGAGTCAAGATACATCCAGATTGTTTTGTTAATCTGATCTGCAACTACAGGAAATATCTGGTTGAGGTTATTGCGACAAACTTAGGGTTAAAACCTATTGAATGCAAGGGTGTACTT
Organism: Engraulis encrasicolus; assembly: GCF_034702125.1. NCBI lineage: Eukaryota > Metazoa > Chordata > Actinopteri > Clupeiformes > Engraulidae > Engraulis > Engraulis encrasicolus. The sequence goes on along the minus strand of NC_085874.1, from coordinate 40,791,679 downwards.
ATTTATGCCTTACTGTCCTGTGAATGTTTACATCTTATGGCCAATGAAAATATGAAAACTTGTAAACGTTTGGGTTGAATTAGTTAAAGCAGACTCTGGTTGTTCCTTGTGATTTCCGGGAAGATCAGACCATGCTTTATGACCAATTTTGACAGAAATGTAAGAAATTTCAAAGGGTGTGCAAACTTTTTCCTGGGACTGTATATACTATGGTAGAATATTTCTGATTAATATACGTCTGTGTCCCATGGTGTTTTCAGCAGCAATCACCAAATCCCGCTGCACAATAGACTTCCAGTCACGATAGCCAAGCCATCCTCACTCACCCTCTGAGCCGTCATCTGGTCAGCCACCCTCCTCATCTCCCTCAATCGTTCCTCGTAGAGCATGCGCAGGCCTGAGGGATTGTTGACGCGGCGCAGCGCTTCGATCTCCGTCTCCAGAATCTTGTTCTGAGACTCCAGGGAGTGCACCTGTTACACACACACACACACACACACGCACAGAATTATAAAGATGGAAGGGCGTGAAAGTGGTAAATTGAGAGAAACAGAGGTGGGGTGTAGTCTGTTGCTCGCCTCACCAACTCGATGTACTTGGCCAGACGGCCGTTAAGGGTGATCATCTCCTGCCTCTCGTTGGTGCGGGCTTTCAGGAAGGCCTGGTTCTCTGCAGACGCCGCGTCCAGATCCCCAGTGGCACCGCTCACACTCAGGCTCATGCTCATGATGGCACCGCTTCTGTGGTGAAGAGCACACAGCAATTGGGTCACTCACTCACTCACTCTAGACTAAGCTGGTATATGTATATCAATTCAGAAAAGAGAATGAAACATGCATGATATTTTTCTCAGAACAAGTATTTGGCTAGTGACCATTTATCTAACCCTTAAAGGGGTATGCCACTATTTTGGGGCTTAATACAGTTAAAATCGTTGGCCAGGGTTTATAAAGGTGGTAAAGTGTCATTGTCTTGCTTTAAGACAAGTTAAAAGAGGGAGCATGTCGCTAAGCTAGTGAAAGTCAATGGATCCGTGTAGCACGTTCATCCGGGTAATACAGTCACGTGCGGAATAAGTTCAGAGCCCGGTATGAACACGGGAGGTTTGCAGATAAGCACTTTAGTGCTGAACGTAACTAGTGCGGGCACCGGCACCGGCTCCGTTCTGGTGGGCCTGAAAGCCCTATGAGTGAAGAGAAAAGGTTTAGGCTCATCTTACCCAGACATGGCCTTGCGCCCCGCGGCAGCATTACGCTTGTAGCTGCCCGAGCGGCCCCGTTTGCTCCTGCGGGTTGGAGAGGGGCTGGAGACGCGGATCTGGAGAGAGGAGGATGAGGAGGCCAGCCCACCCTCGAAGTTGCGGCGGTAGGAGGAGATCTTTTCCGGGCTATGACTCATGATGACTCCCTGGGGTTGGTTGCTCTTGTGTTCGGGGATAGCACTACCGTTGTCTCTCCACAGAGCCCCTTATATACTCTGACCACAGTCCTCACTCAGCCCATCTGGCGCACAAGCATGGAGGAATCTTGTACCTCAATACTGCAGGAGAGCCAGAGTGCCACCCTCATCTCACAGCTTCCCGTGAAGGGAGTTAAAAATAGTGGGGTGAGCACAGGGGAAGGGTAGTCTTGGCCCCTGATCGAAGGCTCTTGTTACCTGAACAGCACTAGACAAGCAGGCCTACATCATCATTCCTATTTCAAAAGGGGCTCTATGTAGGATCAAAAGTTTAATTAATCACTGTCCCGAGTCAGCTTATGCTTATTTGAGTCAGTAGTATGTGAACAATGACTCTCGCGACCACTTTCGCGTCCGCTGTCGGAGAACCCCAAATGTAACTTTAGACAGAGCGGCCCGCTACAAGTGTCGTGGGAAACACTTCTCATACAAAAATTGCTTGTCATACCATATTCAGATTTGTATCAACTGCTGGCATTCTGTGATGAAAAACAATCTCACCGCGAAATTATTTTAACAGTATTTTTACATGACAGTGTAGACAGGCATTCCACGGGCACCACGCAAACTATGTCATTCTACATTGCGCCCCTTTAAGATGTTGTCATCTGCAAAGTTAAGCCGGGCATACACTGTGCGATATTTTCACTCGTGGGTCTTAAGCTTCTGCTCACACTGCACGATGGAATTTCACTGTTTAAAAGTTCACAGCTCACGACTCACGTCCTCACACTACACGAGCCGACAGTCGGATGCGAGCGAAATGTTTCCACCGTACGACGCGACAGGCATGTTTCCCCGGTCTGCAGAGGAGGGAACATGCGCACCTGAGGTGGAGGTGAGGTCGCGCTCAACAGCGAATCGCACGGCCCTATTGATTTGTGCATGTGAAGTGTCAAATCGGGTTGTAGCACTGCTTTAACTGTGCGATTTACGCACGAGCCACGACCAGAATTTCAAACCGTTTTGATTTTCTTGCGACCCTGCGATTGCACAATCGTGAGGCAAAATCGCTTGTCGTTACCCCATGTACACTGCACGATGCGAGACTCACGATTGACCTGCGATTGAGCAAGAAATCGGCCCGACTCTCAAAAAGTCGTGCGAGTGCCAAATCGGGGCAAAATCGGGGCAAAAGTCGCACAGTGTAAGCCCAGCTTAAGTCGTGATATACTCAGTTCCATTCCAATACATGTCATAGCTCACAAGGCTACTTCTATGAGTCTATCGTAGTATTTCTCAACGGGGGCTCTAGAGCATTGGCAAGCTTATGGGGGGCTGTTGGCAGGCTTATGATGAGGTCAAGAGGGCGTTGGTAGGCTTATGATGAGGTCCAGGGGGAGTTAATTCAAAAAAAGGTTGAGAACCACTGGTGTATAGCAACACTTCTTTTCTTCACGCAAAAGCTGCTTATTTCACATCTGGCCTTTGAAGACGAATGCCGCTGTTGGTGTAATTTAAGTAACTTTTTAAAAAGATATTTTAAGGGACTTTGTTGATAGGAAAGTGGAGATTAGTAGCCTATATGATGTAATTCACGTTGACAAAGCAGCACCCCCTCTTTACCAACGGCTATCCTGAGCAACAAACTGAACACCATTAGGTAGGCTAGGACAATGGGATGCATTTTAGAAAGCTATATTTATTAAAAATAGTCCCACGAGTCCAAGATCAGATCAGATGCAGACTGCTATTTCTTGCATCCACTGCTTCAAAATGATAATAAACAAATGTTTGGATGCATCGTCGTCCGCCTGTCGGATTTGTTGGATACAGTCCGGGTTAGCACCCGAACATCCCTTGCAGACTATTCACCAAATAAACTACCAGCAAAGATACCAGTGTGCGGTGATTCATCCTTCATTTTCTTGGATTACTCTTACTGCACATCACCAGCACCTGGACAGTGGTTGTGCACAGGGACGTTACTTTGATCCCTTGCAGACTGCTTCTTCTTGCGTCCACAGTTAATCCTGTTGTATGTGGTTCATCCTTCTTGGTGGTATGCTAATGTGGGCTAAACATTAAGAAATCTGAACATCTTGTGGTGATTTCTGCAGTTTTATTATATCTTTTTTTACGACACTAACATTAACCTGGATGTGTAGAGGTGTAAATCATAGCCTCCATGACAATACGATACATTATCAATTTCTTAAAACAGGGATTCCATTATTTTCGATACTTAAGAATGCCCCACGATAGGATGCGATACAATTCGATTTTTTCCAATTAGTTTTCCACTAATATTATATTATGCAGCTAGGGCATTGGACAGATGCCAGCGATTCAATTATTTTCGATACTTAAAAATGCTCCACGATACGATGCGATTCTATTAAATCGCCGGCCAATATATTGATGCATAGATACATTTCGATTATTATTTACACCCCTAATACCGTGGCTCTTGATACATCACAATGACTTGCTGTCTTGGTCACAGATGCACCAGCGCGACATAGGCCTACACTTCACACAATTTGTCCTCTTTTGAACTCTGATATATCACCCATAATGTGTGCATTGCAATATTTTGAGCAAAACTGTACTGTTCGTCTGCTAATTGAAGCGTCACATTCTGCTCTTACTGATGCAATGTACAAATAATGAAGATTAACCACCAGGCTGGTCCACTTAAGCCATAAAACCTCCCACATTATCGTGGTGGCTATACGTATGCAGAAATTGTAAAATGACGATTTAAAAAAAAATCTCTAAACGTGTTGACACAACATGTGGATAAAAATAAACTTCATCGTTACAGGAGCGTTTTAGCCCCTTACTGATTTTTTAAAATCCACAAAGACATAATTTAAGCAACGGGACTGAGTACCAAGAGTGACCACTCTAATAAAATAAAATACAGAACTTTAAATATAGCACAGGTCATCAGAGAGCATGCTTTTGTTCTTTTCATGTCCTTCAGAATGGCAGAAGGGATGTAACTAACTGTTGAATATGTGACTAGGGAAAATAAAAAAAATAAAAAAATTAGAGCAGCGATGTAACAGGACAGAGAAAAACTAGTGGACGACTTAAAGGGGCATTCCACCGGTGGAGACATGAATATGTTACTGAAAGTGGGTCATATGTATAGTAGAATAGTAACATACATTTCTAATTTGGTGCCTTCTTGGCCAAGAAAAGGCAGAAAATGACTTTTTAGTGCTTGTGGATTTGTGACAACAATCCCCATAATGCACTGCAATGCTCAAGTTCCACAGGCCACACCCAGTTATTTGGGACTCTATGCATCATCCCTCCCTCAGCTTGCAGGCAGTGTTGCCAGATTGGGCTGTTTCCCGCCCAATTGGGCTGCTTAGGATGGTCGTGTGTGGGTAAAAATGGCATTTAGCAATTTTAGCCATAGAAATCAATAGAATTGGGCGGGATTTTGAGCTTCTAGGCTGGTTTTGAGCATTTTTTGGGCTGGAAATCATCAGCCTCATCTGGCAACCCTGCTTGCAGGTGCATCACAGTGGGACAGACATCACTGGAAAGGAGAAGCTGGAGCACACTGCAGCTTAGTTTTCAAGACTTTATTTTAGAGGTGCTCCGATCACCATTTTTTTGGCCCGATCACCGATACCGATCACCAAAAATCTTTATCTGCCGATCACCGATCATTGCCGATCACAGAAATTATTTCCTATTTTTTTTAATAGCCTATTAATTATCCTTATTGAATACCATTTCTGCCCATAAAACAATCAATCTTAATTTGCACATGTCACTTTCACAATGTAGGCCTATTATTAGGCTATTATTATTATTATTATCATTATTATTATTAGGCTATTATTATTATTATTATTATCTTGCAGCTCTTTCAGACTAGTGTTGGTAATATAGCCTACAAGTAAGTCTACAGTATTAATCAATTTATAAGTTATTGCATATAATTACTAAACTATTTAAGATTGAATTGAAACTGAAACATTACAGCGCTTTAAATTGCATATAATTACTAAACTATTTAAGATTGAATTGAAGCTCAGGCACCTGGATCTCAGTCTCTCGTCTTCTGCATACGAGAAAAAACCCTGTCGCTTTAAATGAGCAGCCTCGTGAGGAGAGCCCCTCCCCTCTCTGTTACTCACTGTCCACAGGACAGCTGCAGTGCTCCGCGACCGTTCTGACTCTCTCCCTCTCCCCGCCGTTTGGCGTTTCAGCGACTATCAAACTAATCGACTGACTGTCAATTACAACTTTGAAAACAATAACGTTGGCATGCTTGTGCGGACAACGTGAACTTGTCGCGTGCTAACCGAGGCAACTACACAGGTTATAACGTAACATGGCTAACTGGCGAGAAGTAGGCCTAGTCTATCGCAAATTACATTGTGACTGAAACACTTGAGATTCTACACAAAACAAGAAAAAAACTTCACTTGAAAGAACAGGCAACACGCACAACACAGCGTGTCTGCGAGGAAAGCTCTTTCTCTGTAAAACTGTCATATCATAGATTGTAGAATTCCCTGCACAGACTAATTGAGTTTCACCGTCCACTCTCCCTCTGCACTGTTTGGTGTTGCAGCGACTACAAACGAATGACCTGGCTGTGCATTAGGCTACAACTTTGAAAACAATACCGTTGATGATTGTTTTGGAAAAGTTTAGTTGTTGCGTGCTGACAGGCTGTAACTCAAAATAGCGAACATGGCGAGACTGACAGTCATTCGCAAATTACAAGCGTCATGTAAACGGCGCATGGATCGGAATATCAGATTATTGATGCAGATATGATTATAAATGGTGAAAATGAAGGAGGGAATTCCAAAAAGTTAAAGACAAGTAAAGATGCCTTATTTTGGTGCAGCAGCTGTGCAGAGCCAGCACCTAGGCTACATGCAGGCAGCGCCAGGTGTAAAGGCAAAATGGTTCCGTGAGGAATTTAATATCTCTGGATCGGTGTTTTGATCGGCATGTTTTTCCGATCACCGATCAGGCTATTTTTGGCCATTATCGGCCGAGCATGATCGGCTGCCGAGCAATCGGAGCACCTCTACTTTATTTTGTGCACACACACGACCAACATTTCTGTGTTGCTACACCTTCTTCAGAGTCAAATGATAGCAAGAGAGAGACACACATTTCAAGACTTGGCATTCACAGGTGATCCTGCTTGGTTTGGCTTAATTGGTCTGATCTCATTGCAGGTAATTGACCCCACCCCCCAACACCAAGACAAGATTGTAGACAATTAGACAGCTTGCCAACTTCCCAAAACAAAATGAAAAAGTGAAAAAAACAATACACAAAGAACATTGTCAATAAAACCACAGCTACAATTATTAGAAGACCACAGCCGCGATGCTGGAACAATTTGTTACAGAGAGCAAGACATATTGTGTTCCTCATTTATGCCCTGAGGCTCCACTGAATTTAGAGTATGAATCCAAAATGCCTTTCCACAAAGCCTCTCTGTCTAATTGTCTGCAATCTTGTCCTGGTGTTGGGGGGTGGGGTCAATTACCTGCAATGAGATGAGACCAATTTAGCCAAACCAAGTAGGATCACCTGTGAATGTCAAGTCTTGAAATGTGTGTCTCTGTGTTGCCAGATGAGGCTGATGATTTCCAGCCCAAAAAATGCTCAAAACCCGCCTGGAAGCACTAAATCCCGCCCAATTCTATTGATGTCGATGGGAAAGATTGGGGCGAGTTTTCCTGTAAAATGCCATTTTTACCCGCAGACGGCCATCCCAAGCAGCCCAATTGGTTGGGAAACAGCCCAATCTGGCAACACTGCTTACTGGAGCCTCAATGCCAGTGATTTCAAAAGCACTGGGACACTTATCTGTGATAGGTCTGTTATAGCATTAGGTCCAACCCCCTATGGGCGGGGTTGAAAAGGTGGGAAAAAGGCTTGTAGTCTCAACAGAAATCCACCTCTCTTACACTTCCTATGTCGATGATGCAAAATGACCATTTTTACATCATTGACACAGGAAGTGTTAAGAGATGAATGTGGATTTCTCCCATCTCAGGGAGAATTGAGAGATTTTTGAAAGACCATTCAAAAGTATGACTGGGTGTCTATCAATGGAAAGCCTAATGCAAAATGGGTGGAGTGTCCCTTTAAGTGCTTATTGTGAAATATCATCTAATTTGTTACATTTAAATGTATGTAAAGTAAATGTGGAATATGTAATTACACAAAAAGTGTAAAAAGTGTTTAGCACAAAAAGGATTGTATGCATTATATTTCATTGATAAGTTTAAGTGTTTTAGCATTGGGACCATAGGCGCCGACTTTTGTTTATGCCCGTGGGTGCTCGGGGTTCCCAACCGGGGGTCGCGACCCACCGAATGCCCCGTTTGTTTGCCATACCTTGCTTTTCAATAATATAATCGTTTCATCATGAGTTGGTCACTTCTATTTCAAAAAATGTGTAGGGCTAAATAATAATTGCAGGCCTATCCTATGTATTTTCCTTGTGGGTGTCAAATCAATAATTTACAATAAAATCGCCTATATTTGAATTGAAAATTGAATTACATTACAATCATTGGTGTACATCAAGGAGGTCTACATCATTGGTGTACATTGAACGCACGCAAAGCCCAGGCCACGTTTGCTGGTGCCTCTTTCTGTCCTAGTCGGCATCATGAATAAAGACCAGCTCATAGCTACACGGACCCAGAAGATCGCACATCATTTTTGTGCAGTAGCCAGACTGCGTCCAAACAGGATATCAATAAAATAATAATAAACAACAACAGCAGCAACGCGTGCGCCCACAGTGAATTCAGACTAGCGTTCAGCCACGCACTTTAGATTTAGAACATGAATGCAACGTTCATATCACACACAAATAGCCTACGTGTCACAGAAATATGTTGAAATGTTAGGTTTGAGTCCAATGCATGACGCAGCGCATAGCCATGCACTTCATGCTAGCTATGTTCAAACTAGGCTACTCAGTCTTCATGAAGTCCTATATATATATAGTATAAGCCAACAGTGCAGCCAGAACAGCAAAATGAAATGGCAAAATCGTCCAACAAAAGTATGGATATGTAGTGACTCAACTTGATCATCCCAGGACTTAGACCCAGAGTGTAGACAAAAATGACCATAACAGAAAACGGCAGGCACACGGCGGTGCTACACATGGGATATCGCAGGATGATGACAGTCAGTGACTTACCATTTTGTAGGCTAAACTTTCCGACTGCAAACCTTTGTCTGTAAGAAGTCATAGCTTGTACTGAAATATTTAGATCCTTCCATAACTTCCATAACTTGTGAAATAGCGCAATATAATAAATAGCTTAACACATAGCCTGTGATAGAACTCTGCTTCTGAACCGTCTGCATAGACGCTGCACTGTTCTGAAAATTCATGTCGGGCATTTTCAGATTAGTCCACGAGGCGTTTAGAGCGACAGCTTCAACGGCATTTCACTAATGGAACTTTTCGGAATTTAACACCCAACATGTTTTAGCAATATCTGCTATCTCGAAGAGGTCTGCTATCATCATAAGGACTGATTGAGGGGAGTTACAGTCCATTGGGCAAAATCCCTGTTTGCCATATGGTCAAACCAACCATGTTTCTATGGTTACTGTCTGATTGTGTAGAAGAGCAACGCAACGCACCCATTGACGGTGCCCATCCACTAGTCAGTTTTACGCAAGCCGTACCAACGCATTCAATTCATTTTCAATGAAATGCGGCATATCGTCGTTACCGGACTCGCAATGCATGTTGGGATTCCGGCACGGCGAGCGTGGCTCCGGTGGCACGTCAAAAAGTTGAGCTCTCCTGAAAGTTATGCAAATTAGCAGCGGCTGACGGACTGCGTTACCCAATAACTGTTGAGCACATGAAGATGTCCCATGATACCTGTGGTCATCACGAAGGTGCATTTCCCTCGGTAAAAGTAGATTTTTGACATCTGTCGAACTTTTGGATGTACAAAATATAGACTACAAGCATTTATGTTGCATGTGCTTATGATGCCTGGGTTCAAATGATTATGTTCGTTTTCGACCACAAGCATAACAACACGAGGCCAGGCTGTGTGTGGAAAAAACACATGTGCCGAGTTCGGTAAGAGCATTTTGAACTGTAATTTAGGGGCAGTTGGTTTGCTATATGGATAAAAACGGCTAGAAATGTATATTGATATACTTCCTGTATATAACTCCGGGCCACGCGAGCTGTAGTAGCAGTGCGTCGACACTGGGACATCCAGTACGTCGAGCTGCGATAACGTAACGCTATAATGGATCTCCGGCCTTACTCTCAATGAACGCACCTGACCACAGGGGAGGATCGGCGCGTGAAGTAGCTTACGTTACAAGATGAGAAATTATAATAGGCTACCTTAAGTTACAAAAAGACAGTTAAAATGCAAACGCCATTTCATCTTTAAACTTCTCTCGTGAATAATACTGCTTTAGTCTAGTGCTCGGATTTGTCCGTGGGTGCTCGATGGGTGCCCAAAGATTCCCGTGGGTGCCCGGGCCCTGGAGCACCCACGGTTTCGGCGCCTATGATTGGGACAGGTATGAAATGAGTAGTGTTGGGCAAGTTACTCAAAAACTGAAATACATTACTGATTACATGTTACTGTCTTTTCAAAATAATCCCTTACACTACAATATTACTATATTTAAAATGTAAGGCATTACATTACTTTTGCATTACTTTAGTTACTTTCGCCAAAAGAACTGTTCGTCTAAATATGGATCTGGCAATTTATTACAGTGTAAATCAAGCTCATGAGTCATGACTTTTTCACGTCCCGTCCAGGAGGTGTTTTTGGCAGCATGCAGTCTAAAAACTAGGTCCAGGAATAGTTTCTACTGACCCACCACACTGAATACCACTAAAATCCAGGTCATTATAATGCATTTGTAACTTAGGTTATTAAGCATTCTAACTAAGTAGATATTACAGATTTTTTTCTGAACTTGTATGTTCCTTCAAGGTCGTCATCAGTGACGGCTCCAGAGATTCTGAACTTGTATGTTCTTTAAAGGTCGTCATCGGTGACGGTTCCAGATTCTGAAGGTTGGTTCCTGTGTGTCGCTCTGGATCATGACATTATGCCATTATGGCCATCATGCCACCTGCTATCATGCCAGCGCTGCCCATGAGGAGCACTCATATCCACTCATATTTTCTGTCCCTGTAGAGCAGCAATTGCCAGGCTCTTGCCCGACCTGTAGCTCCGCACAGCTTTGCAACAGAACACACACACACACAAAATAACTTGTGCCGTTCACTCTGTAACCTATAACATTTGTGTACAATTGAAGTATGTAGGCCTACTATACTGTATCCACGTTATTACATCACCCACTAACTCCACCATTTCAATGTTTTCTTACTCCTATAGCATTTCCGTTCTGCAACTTCCTGTTAGCTGTCCTCAGCTCTTCTGAATGATGAAGCACTAGCAACTGCTACCCAAATAGCACTGCTGCCGCACTTGTAACCATGGATAATAAAGACAAAATCTTAAGGAGTAAACAAGAGCTCTGGCAAAAGGGGACCGTGAAATGAAATGGCATAGAACTAAATTCAGCTAAATGGTGTTGTCCATTAGAGGAACACAGTCCTGAAATACACTGCCAGCTCATATCAGACACACGTGTGACAACATCAACACCTTCAAAATGGCCCTTACAGTGGCTGAAAACAAACCGGACCAGACCTGTTCCCATTAGGCCTACTCTTAAAGCCGGACTGTTTGAAATTCTGGTCGTGCCTCGTAAGTAAATCGCACAGTTAAAGCGGCCCGATTTGACACTACACAAGCACAAATGAATAGGGTCGTGCGATTCGCTGCTGAGCGCGTCCTCATCTCCACCTTAGGTGCACATGTTCCCTCCTCTGCAGACCCGGGAAACTTGTCACTGTGGTGATAATAAGGTGGATAGTGGTTTCACAGATACAACCCATTTGGCATGAATCCGATAGTCTTTTCACACACTGCTTATAGTCATTATTTTCTGATCAATTAAAACCAGGAGACAGGACTTTCACTCACAGGTTTGTTTATTTGTTTGCTTGGTGTGCCACGGGAGGAGAGAGGACCCACAGATGGAAATGAACGCAGGTCTATGGGTTAGTTTAACTAATTTTGACTCGAATTCGCCTGCTAAAAAGACCAATTCTGCCAATGTGGCATTCTTATACAGACTCCTAAAACCTGAACATTGATTTTCAGAAAAAAATAACAACATTGTCAACACTTACTGTACTTAAACCTGCATTTCTCAGTTTCTGTAGCAGGTAGATATATTAGAGTTTTCCTGCTCATCTTCAAACATCGTTCACATCCACTGACCTCTATCTATCGTCAGGTATCTCCATCTCAACGTTATCCTCATCGCTACTGGCCGTCACTTATATTAGTCGTTACCATCTTTTTAAAAACAATACTCTGAGAATATGTACTGTCAAAAAGGCTCGGATGTTTGTACTGTAATCCATGTATTTAGACCAGGAAAGATTTTGTTAGTCACATGATGTACACACCCCTTTTGACCTCACCAGTCGAGCAATATCGGCCTAATATTTGCCAAATAACAAAAATTGCCTGCGTTAATAAAAATACATGAACGTCACTCCCGGCGTTAATGGTAAAAACGCACAGATGCGTTAGCTGGCGTGAAAGGTTAACCAGCACATGTGCATCTCCCGGTCAAAATGCTTTCAACTGCAAAGGGCCACACAACACAACAGACAAAGAAGATGAGGATGGTGGTGGTGAATGGGGGGTGTAACTTGTATGTTCCTCCAAGGTCGTCATCGGTGACGGCTCCAGATTCTGAAGGTTCGTTCCCGTGTGTCATTTTGGATCATGACATTATGCCATTATGGCCATCATGCCACCTGCCTTGAGGGACATGCTCTTCACCATGGTGTTCAGGCGGCTGTCCTCACCTTCGATCAGTTTCCTGCAGGACACAGTAGACACAAGAGCAAATTTATAGTTAGAGCATGGCCCTCGTTTTCATTCAGTGTGTACATTGTCTGAATCTGCGTGTTGGTTCACATTGACTGCAGAAATGTGGTGAGTTACCAACTATTTCTGTGAGACAAAATACAAATATTCAGTACATGTAGGCTCATCAAACTCCCAAAAATAGACCTCTTGAGCATACACTGTAGATTGCTTACAGTATGTGGACCTACAAGTCTTAAACCGTAACAGTAGCATGAGGTTACAAGGAGGGCTTGGAGACATGTCTGACCTGTAGGTTGTGATCTCCATCTCCAAGGACTTCTTAACATTCAGGAGGTCCTGGTATTCCTTCAGCGTCACTGTGATCTTGCTCTTGATGGCACTCAGCTCCTGATTGAAAGTATCTATTCTCGCCTGGGGGACACAAAGAAAGCTCATTTATTTCAAAGTTGCCAATTGGAAGATATAATTACAAGATACAAGTAATATGTAATCATAAAATTGTGGTATATTGTCTGAAAATAGAAGAAAGATTATGACTATGAATCATAATGTCAATGTATAACATAAACTTGTATTATAATATGGCCAGACTATTCACATTCTAAAACCAAATGTAAAGCTTGTCTATTCTACTCATGCATTATTTTGCCTTTTTTTGTTTTCCCTGTGGAAGAGGAACAACATTTTATATTACTGGCAATTTGTTTTTTACAACACCACTTCCCACTGCAATTAAATGTACACTTAAAATGGATTATCAGTGCATCTGCAACCGTTTAATAGTTTAAGCGTGTTCCTAGCACGATCGGTCATCTGTCCTCCAACAGTTTGGCAATGCGGTTCCTAGCACCATCAGTGTCCCTAGGGGGTGGAGCTTACCTGGAGAGTCTCTTCCTCGTTCCTGTAGCGTTCGGTAGCATCACGCAGCTTTGCCTCCAGAACCTCGCTCTTGGTCCTCAGCCTATCCAGCTCCCCCTCCTTACTACGAATCTAAACACACACACACACAGTGCACACAGTGTAGGAGGGGACCAAGTAGATGCTGAAGATGGCGTAGGCTGAAACATTTGTCTATTTGTTGCGCTATTCTGATAAATAAATACAACAATTGCGGATTACAGCGCAGTTTTTCTCTAAACAAATGTAATGATTAAAGTAACTTTTTTGAATGGGCAGCATGTATTCTGGAAATAATGTACTTAAAATATTACACAGTGCACCTTTAAAGAGAAGGTCTGTGTTGAGAGCCCTGCCTCACCTCTGCTTTCAGCCCTCTGATCTCCTCTCTGAAGCTGCAGATAGATTCCAAGTGTCTCGTTGACGTCTGCGACATGTCCTGGAATTGAGTCTTGTACCATGTATCCATTTCCTGCCAAGAAATCAAAAATATCAAATGACGTACTGTTATTTTAGTTTTTCTTTTTGCCAATGCTATAGGTCACATTTATACATTTAACTTAAAATTCTTATCCAATTTTCATGTGAACTTTAATATTGAGCTGTACATAACACTTTCCTGCTGAGAAATCAAAAACATCAAATGACATCCCCATTATATTAGTTTGAGGTGTTTTCAATGCTCAAGGTCACATGAATCTGAACAAGGACCAGAAGGAGAGAGCATCACTCTTCCTGTCTTGGCGGGTCTTCACTGGCTGCCTTTCTCCTACAGAATCAACTTTAAGATTCTGCTAACAGTATTTAAACATTAAATGAACTTTCCCCCAGTTACATCTCTGAAGCCCCTGCTCGAGCTCTCAGATCCACTGACGATAAGCTGCTAAGGATTCCCGTCCCCCCCACGAAAGAAGATTGGCGACGCTGCATTCGTGTATTATGCGCCCAAGAGATGGAACGCCCTCCCCATCAACATCCGATCAGCCAGCGCCATCGACTTCTTCAAGAAGACCCACCTTTTCACCCTTGTTTACTCCTAGCTGCCCAGGCATCACAGTGTCCTAGGTGCCATAGCGTCCTTAATCTGTTCATAACAAGCCCTGGCAGGGGGCTCCCCTAGGTGGCTGCTGGTCTCTACCTGAGGTTACTTCCTCACTATATGAGTTTTTTTCTCAGACCTCATTGAGCTTTTCCCCCCTATAAACCATTCAAGTGAAAAGGGAGTTTTCCCCGCCCCTGTTGCCACCAAAGAGGCTTGAGACAAGAGGGTGTACTGACGTCATAACAGCGTAGTATGGAATGATGGCGAGGGGAGTACAATTCTTCTTCTACAGTCAGTATTGGAAGCATGGTCAAGTGCAATGCCACTTCCGCGAGGGTCGGAGTGTGGAACAGGTCATAGGTCGGTGTGCATGTGTATCAGCTGGATTTTGCAGAAATTGTATCCAACGGAAATTGTATCCATCACCCACTGACCATGCGCAAGGGAGTTAATTTTCCAGCCACTCGTGTCCTCAGGCCACGCCCCCGTACTACACCGTGGCCAATGCATTTTAGCCAGGCTGTGCCCTCCTAGTGATGCAACACTTTCAGCGCTGCAACTAGTCAGGTCAAGAGCAATGCAAGTACTTTCTGAGTTCCCGAACATACGGGAACTCCTCCACCTTTGTTGGTAAGCAAACAACCATAAGCAAACCAAGGGAGGCGGGTCAACCATGCCGTTTGGGAAATGGTAATTGTTATGTTCTTGGTCAGACCAAGTCTCGAAGAGATTTGAACATCGATGATAATCAGGCTAAATGCATTTACCCGGAGAGATTGTTCTTCTGTGTCGACTTTCTTTGGTTGCCACCAGGGGCCACATCAGAACGCCCATTCACTGTGACTATTTATCACTTATCCTGGACCAAACCCCTGTGGACCTTATCCCTCTATAATATACGGGTAGATGACGTGACGTGTAAATTTGGCTGTCGCAGGCTCTTAAAATTAAGTAAATTCATGCTTTCAAAATTGTCAATGCTTTAAATGATTAAACTAATGTCGTTGTTGTGAAAAAGTCATGTGTAATAAATCCAGAGCTTAAATGAGTATACTTAATTTTGAGTCAAATGTCACATTTGTCCTATGGTGTGACTGAGGCAAGCCTGGTTCTCCATATTAAAACATTTTTAAATAAATAATCAAAGCTCAGTCATTTGTCTAAACAACCCTGGCATGTTTTTCAAGGTGTCTATTTTAGCAAGTGGCCATGCTTAATTTTTTTCCTGTTTTTCTGAGACCATATGGACTTATGAAACTTTGTCGCAGAAAATAATGTCCTGTGGTGTGACATCATTTTTTTGGTTAATTCTGTGGATAATTATCTATTGTTGAAGCTCCAGCGGTACATAAATTGTGACTTTAGACCCTTAAGAAGCCAATGGCAAGGGTGGATTTTAGATTTTTCTCTCAGAGTTCTTCAGTCAATCAATTATGTTTTGCTACCACACGATGTATTAGTTTTCTAGTCCTTTGGTGTGACAGCCATAAAATACATTTTGACAATAGTGTATATTTTTCATATTTTTTTCTTATGTAGATGTATGAAAATGCATCTTACTAAAGGTGAAATTGTATTTCAGTTGGCAACGACATGGCTTTAAATTAACTCAAAAGCTCAAAAGTCCTATGGTGTGATGGTAAAAGTCCTATGGTGTGATGGTAAAAGTCCTATGGTGTGACACTTTGGAGTATCACACCAAAGGACAAACAGGTCACACCAATGGACTAGATATTTGAGAAATAGCTTACATATTTTTTTGTTTTGTTGTTTGACTAGATACATATTGTGTATTCAAATTACTTATTCCTTTATTGGCCTTTGGAATTTATACTTTGATGCATTGTTGATGAATATTTGCTGTTGATTTTAGATACTGTCAAATGATATAAAATGTCATTAATGGTGCTTTGAAACCATAAAATATAACGGTAACAGTCCAGTGAGAGAGTATATAGAGGAGTATAGATGAATAAAGTATGCTGTGGAGAGCTCAATATACAGCATAGGCCTAAATGTGCTGTCCAGCTTGAGATACCAAACAGGCACTGGCCACTACACACTACAGGTTCAATGGTGTGACAGTCATAGCATACCTACAAAAGTGTGATGGTCATGCCAAGGTCACCCTTCAGTATGAGTCTTATGAGCTCTGCAGGTTACATTCAATGACCGCATGGCTGTCATTAAGAGTTATGATAGGCTGATAATCGACGATTCAAAGACTTATAAGTGTAAAGTGTAGGTCCTTATTGACTACAACATTATATTATGATCAAAAGACAAAATAATCATGTTGATATATTTGTTTCTGGCTCAGTTTTGCATTTCTGTCCTTTAGCGTGACATGAATGTCCTACGGTGTGACATCTTTTAAACGCTCAAATATTTGTTTGAGCTAAACAATATGTTTGATAAACACTGAATATTGCATTAGGGAAGAACAAATTATCGTTCCTGAAAAGTTAGTATAAATTCTGACAATTTTGAACATTTAAAAGAAAGATATCCCTGTTTTTCCTCGAAGGTTTCTAATAATCTCACATCTAATGGGGAAAAAAATACTTAAATGGTAATTTCTCATTAAATTAAGACTTTAAAAAATTGCAATAAATATGAAGAGTGTAACAATGTTCATAAAACTCCATCAAGCCATTTCTACATTACTTAATATATTTATTTCTTAACGTCACACCAAAGGACATATTTTCAGCAAATTGCTTTATCAACGTAAATAAATAATCAATGAATAGACCAACATTGTGACCACTTGGATTTTTTGAAAGATTAATTGCTGCACTACGTAGACATATACTTTTTCCCCTCATAAACAATGTTTTGTGAAAAAAATGTTTTTTGCTGCCTATCCGTCATCTACCCATCTACTCTTTCTCCTCTCTAAACTTATTCCATTTTCTCTACATCTACTTATTTACCTTTCTACCTATTTTCGCTATTCCTTCCAGTTTCTTCTTTTGTCTTCTTGCTATTCTTTCTTGTTTCTGTCTCTCTTTTGCACTTCATTTTTAATTTTTTCTCATCTTTAACTTTGATGCTTATCTATTTGTTAAGCACTTTGAACTGCATGCCTTGTATGATATTGTGCTATACAAATATTTTTTTTATTCAATTTTAAACTTAGGGTTCGCAAATTCAACATTAAGTCTGTATCCTTGTAAAAACTTCAGTCTCTCTATTTGTGTAGAAGATGTCTGTAGCTCGCTCCATTGTTAAAAGATTATTGTAATTCCTGTAATGGTACTTGAGGAGGGCAAGGCTACTGTACCTGTAACTTCTTTGACGCCATGCTGTCGTACTGTGCCTGGATGGATTTGAGTGCAGAGCCGAGGTTGGGCAGAGCAAACGCCATATCCCCCTTAGCCACCCAGCTGTAGATCTCAGCCATCAGCTCCTCGATTTCCTGAGCAAAGGAGACACTTTCATCTTTTAATACATTGTATTTTTGGGACTTTTGAACTTTTGTCAACCAGAGAGGGCATAGAGAGACAGAAAATGAGTAGGGAAGGTGTTGTGTCACTTGGAGGGCATAGCCTAGCTAGCAAACTAGCCCAGTGCGGTATGTCGCTCCACTGGAGACAATTCCACATGAGCTACTGTATGAAAGCCACCTTACATTATCACCTTCACTAACCCAGGCAGTGTAGAGGTAGGTACAGTTGGTAGTAGGGCTGTAACGATATTGTATCGAACCGAGAAATCGCATTACACAGTCACGATACTGTATCGTGATACAAGGAGGCAGTAATGTGATACGCCCTTTAAAAGTTTTGTTGCTCAGCAGTCCAGACAACAACCACATGATATGAAGTGATAGTGCTTTCAAGCTTCAAATCATTATCATTATTTTGTTTAAACTTTTTAGAAATATTAGTACCCTCTTGTAACTTATTCTATCTATAAACTATTACAGTTTTTATTCATAATTTTTTTTCATAATGTTGGCAATGTGAATTCGTGGGGTGTATCGAACCGTAGGTCATAACTCTTGATACAAGTGTATCATTGGAGCCCTAGTAGGTAGGTGGGGTGGTGAGATCAGAACTTGAGTATGAATTTGTGTAAATGTGTGTGGATGTGCGTGTGCGTGTGTGTGTGTGCAACACCTGCTTGTGGACCCTCTGCAGGAACTCCAGTTGGTGCTCCAGGTTATCCAGCTGTTTCTCCAGGGTGATGCGGCCAGCAGTAGCAGCATCCACATCCTGTGGGGAACAAAGTCACAAACACACAGTCAGAGATCTGTCCATCTGGCTCATATTTAAACAATACCATTACCCTGCACAGTACTATTGGTTTTGACTTGCAGGGCGGAAGGCTTTGCTGTCCATCTGGGTCATGTGTTTAAACGCTGTTGTTGCTGTTGTTGTTTTTTTTTCAACTTACGGGGCGGATAGCTTCGATTTCCGCCTCAGCCTTCTTGTGGGCCTCCAGAGCTTCACTGTACCTGGCCTTCAGCATCTCCACCTGGACACCCATGGCATCCTTAGCAGCAACCGCCAGGTCCTGCAGGGAGAGAACATTCAATACACTGTTAAATACTCAAACTGTATTGTCAGTCATTAGTGCGCTCTGTATGTTGCTCCCATGGCAGCCTTGTGGTACTCCTCCATTAGGGTGTCGGCATGCTTGCTGTAGGATACGCGAGCGAGTGCCCGATTTGTTCATGAACGCGTTACCATGTGTATTTCCATTATTCAGTCTACAGTACACAAGCCATCTCCAACGTATTCAGCTAATTTTCAATGAAATCCGTCCGATCGTTGTGGCCGCGCTCGCAAAGCATGTTGGGATTCCGGCACAGCGAGTGAGGGACCTGTGGCACGTCAAAAATTTGGCCTTACATATGTGGGTTATACAGTACATACAGTATGTGGGTTATACAGTATATAGGGTGGTAGAATATTTCTGATTTCATTAGTTCACTTACTGAAATGTGGATTAATGTATGCATACAACTTCGTTCTTGCTGGAGAACGGACTTCTCATGATCATACCGCTCTCGCAGGAGAGTGGTTGTCCACGCGGTGGACTGATCATCAAAGTGCTTCACGGGGTCCCCAGAGACCACTGCACTGAAGAAGCTAAGATAGATTACGTGGCCTATTGGACAAGATCGCTGGCTGTGGTGCTGAAGTACTGCCACGGGTGAGAAATGTCTATGCAGCAAACATTCTCAAGATCTGGAGTACGGGGTGCCACTGACAGCTCGGGCAGTATCTGGGCCTGCAGATATGTGCGAACTCTGAGCAGACAGCCCCCGGCAGATGATGGTTGGAGAGCAATGGAGCAAGGTGAAGAGGAATGATGCTAGGGCAAGACACCTGATGAATCGATCGAATGGCGGCGGAAAGGAGGCGAAAGGGGAGGTGGTGCGTGACAGTGAGAAAGAAAATTTCAGACTGGACACAGGTGAGAGGATAATAAATGCTGTATAGTTAATTAAGGGGTGTTCCAAATTCCAGTGCCCTAAAATTCCACCAAATGACGGCAGAGCGGAGAATGAGATGCAGCTGGTTAAATAGGCATGCCTATCTTTTCGCACTGAACAGAATGCAGGTGGTAAATTAAGCATGCCAAATTTCATTACGCTTCTCTCGAACTTTTGTTTTTAACAAATCGTGCATTAAAATACATGTGTCCCATGGCGTTTTCTGCAGCAATCACCAGATCCCGCTGCACAAGGGACTTCCAGTCGTGATAGCCAAGCCAACCTCACTTACCCTCTGAGCCATCATCTGGTCAGCCACCCTCCTCATCTCCCTCATTCGTTCCTCGTAGACCATGCACAGGCCTGAGGGACCGCGGCGCAGCGCTTCGATCTCCGCCTCCAGACTCCTGTTCTGAGACTCCAGGGAGCGCACCTGTTACACACACACACACAGAATTGTAAATGTAATGTGGACGGATGGAAGGGCATGAAAGTGGTAAATTGAGAGTAAGAGAGGTAAGGTGTAGTCTGTTGCTCGCCTCACCTTCTCGATGTACTTGGTCAGACGGTCGTTAAGGGTGATCATCTCCTGCTTCTCGGAGGTGCGGGTGTCCAGGAAGGCCTGGTTCTCTGCGGACGCCGCATCCAGTTCCCCAGTGGCACCGCTCACGCACAGGCTCATGTTCATGATGGCACCGCTTCTGTGGTGAAGAGCACACAGCAATTGGGTCACTCACTATAGGCTAAGCTGGTATGTACCTTAATTCAGCAAAAAGTATAAAACATGCATTATATTTTTCTCTTGCCACTGCTGCTCTGGTGGTGAAGATTATGAACTCAGAAGTCACGATCTGGCTTGTGACCATTCGTCTAACCCTTAAGATTTTCTTTTGCTTCAGATGCTTGCTTAAGGCCATTTCTCACACTGAAAACAAGATGTGCCTGATCTGATACACTTCTGTGGTTCCAAAGTGACAGGTCACTGAGTGAAGAGAAAAGATTTAGGCTGGTCTTACCCAGACCCGGCCTTGCGTCCCCGGTTGCTCCTGCGAGTTGGAGAGGGGCTGGAGACGCGGATCTGGAGAGAGGGGGATGAGGCCTCAAAGCGGCGGTAGGAGGAGATCCTTTCCTGACTCATGTTGACTCCCTTGGGGTTGGTTGCTCTTGTGTTCGATGCTGTTCGGGGATAGCACTACCGTTGTCTCTCCACAGAGCCCCTTATATACTCTGACCACAATTCTCGCCCAGCCCATCGGGTGCACAAGCATGGAGGAATCTTGTACCTCAATACTGCAGGAGAGCCAGAGTGACCCCCTCATCTCACAGCCTCCCGCGAAGGTTAAAAATAGTGGGGTGAGCACAGGAGAGGGTAGGAGAGGGTAGGCCCCTGATCGAAGGACAAGCACAAAGCCCATTATCATATATGTCACATTGGCATGACTTTTGTTACCTGAACAGCACCAGAAGCGGAATGTTCAAGTCGCAAGCTGGGGCCACATCGAAGTATCCCAACTTCGAATTTGTGACGTCAGCACCGCAATGGCAGTGCACAGTGATAGGAATAGTTTATGTTTGACTTGCGAGTTGGAACGCTTTCACATGGGAGGTAGCTCCCTCCAGGTTGCATATTGGGAAGCTCCTAGAATGCAGGGTTAGTAGGATCAAAAGTTTAATTAATCACTGTCCCGAGTCAGCCAATGCTTATTTGAGCCATTAATAATTGAACGATCACTCTCGCAACCACGCTCCGCTGTCAGAGAACCCCAACCGAAAAAAAACGCTTTAAAAAACGCTGACTGTATTCAGATTTGTATCAACTGCTGGCATTCTGTGATGAAAAACATTCTAACAGCGAGCTTATATTTTTACAGCATTTTTACATGACGGTGTAGATTTTGACACAGGCATTCCACGGGCACCGCACAAACTACGTCATCCTGCATTGTGCCCCTTTAAGATGTTGTCATCTGCAAAGTCAGTCGTGATATATTCATTCCCATACATGTCATAGCTCACAAGTCTTCTTCAATGAGTCTTTAGTAGTATTTCTCAACAGGGGCTCTAGAGCATTGGCAGGTCAGGGGGCGTTGGGAGGCTTATGATGATGTCAGGGGGTGCTGGGAGGCTGATGATGACGTCAGGCGTATATTAAAAAAAAAAAGGTTGAGAACCACTGGTGTATAGCAGCACTTTTCTTTTCTTCACGCAAAAGCTGCTTACTTCACATTCTGCCTTTTAAGACAAATGCCACTGGTGATGTAATTTAAGTAACTTTTTTAAAATATATTTTAAGGGACTTTTGTGCCTTTGTTGATAGGAAAGTGGAGATTATGATAAGACGTAATTCACATCGACAAAGCAGCACCCCCTCTTTACCAACAGCTACCCTGAGGAACAAACTGAACACCACCAAGTAGGACAGGACAATGGGATGCATTTTAGAAAGTTATGTTTATTAAAAATAGTCCCACGAGTCCAAGATCAGATCAAATGCAAAGCCCCACCATCCCTCTTCACCCTCACATACACACCAAACTACCGTACCGAAGGATTCAACAAAAGTTTCTTTCTGCTCTTCCCTCTTGCATAGTCATCCACTAACTCATCAAAATTGAGTTTTCAAAAAGAAAAAATGAAAGAAAAAAAGCGAATTCAACGGGTTTGCCGTAACGGGTGTGAGACATCTTAACACAGCAGGGCAATTTCATTCTCTAGGTCTGCGGAGGAACAGTGTCAGAGAAGTTCTGCACCTTTGAAGGAATTTAACGCATAAGCGATGTGTCAGCTCTGCTTTGCTCTCTGAATCTGGCAGTGCAAATTTTACCTCCAATCTAGTAATTAAATTGAATCCAAGGTAGCAGGAGAAAGGTAAACCTCAATCATATAACTCAAGGGGAGGTGTAAAATAAGCTTACTTCCAAAAATGGCACAGTTACGCTTCAAGGAGTATGAGCAGAGGCAAATCTTCTCACCAGGCTCGGCAGACAGCTGCTTGGCCCCCCCAAGCCCTTGGGTGGTGAATATGAGCTCATACTTTGCTAGAGTAGTGGCAAAATTGTTTCAAATATTCACTCTTTTGACATTTTGCTTGGGGCCCCAGCTGAGCCTAGAGTTAGTTAGTAGAGTTAGTAGAGAAAAAAGTGAAAGTAACCCCCAAACTCAAATCAGTTCATGGCCCTACCCTAGATCATTCACACACCAAATCTGGGAGAAATCCATTCCACCCAGTCAGAAGTTATGGACCAAACAAAAAATCAGCCATCTTGAAAGTGTTGACCTCCAAACTCGAATCAGTTCATGAACCTACCCTAGAGCATTCACACACCTAATTTGGGACAAATCCAACCATCCGCTCAAAAGTTATCGCCTTAACATGAAAGAACTAACACAGCGGGGGACGCGGTGGAGGCGCACGCAAAACCATGACATGCCCAACGCTCCACGGTTTGGGGATACAATAATGGTGCATGAATAATAATGGAATAATGTTGGGAGCAGTGTCTGATTTCTGGTGAATTAATACATGATGTATGTATGCAGTGATGATTATTCCATTAGTAGTCAATAAGGAGTCACTATTGGAGTCATGATGACTCATCATTAAGTAATTGTGGTACATTAAAGGTCTATTTACATTGTGAATAACAAGTGTTAATATATCATGTATTAACACTGCAGATGAAAAGCCTAGCATATTAATCCAATCATATATGAATGAGACCTTAATTAATGGTGCATGAGTAATAATGGAATAATGTAAGCAGTGTCAGTATTACCACTGTGGATAATAATCCTGCCAAATGGATCCAGTCATATCTGATTCAGACTTGCATGGCACTGTCACTGTCTGCATTCTTTTAGTGGCTTACGTGTGGGATGTGTCTCCTGTTCTGATGCCGAGTAGACCACTGTAGACCACTGTAGGCCAGGCATCACCAACATGGTGCATGCGGGTGCCAAGTAGCTGAAGGAGCTTCTGAGGTGCCAATCAAGGATGTCAGTAAATAGTGACAACTAGATTTTAGTAAATTGAGATGATTTCTTTATAACCTACACAAAATATTTCTGTACAACCTATAACCGAATGATCAAATAGCATAATTTTAGAACAAACCAGACCTGTTCCCATTACTCTTTAGTATGAAGAACATGGTTTTAGTTTTTATACTTTGCATGTAGTTGATGTTTGTGATGTATGGGTAAAATGTCTTCTGCTATAATATATTGTTTGCTTTATTATTTGTTTTCTTATGGGTATCTGCCTTAGGACAACGGATGAAATTTAGTGATTATGCTAACTCTGGAATGTTGATATTGATGTTTAGCTGATGTATTGATTAATGTACATTGTCCTTATCAAATAACTGAATGAATGAATGGATGGATGGATGGATGGATGATAATAAGGTGGATAGTGGTTTCACATTTATATACAACCCATTTGGCATGAATCCCATATTCTTTTCACACACTGCTTGTAGTAATTATTTTCTGATCAATTAAAACAGTAGACAGGATTTTCACTCACAGGTTTGTTTATTTCTTTGCTTGGTGTGCCACGGGAGGAGAGAGGACCCACAGGAGGAAATTAACGCAGGTCTATGGGTTAGTTTAACCCATTTTGACTTGAATGCGCCTGCTAAAAAGGCCAGTTCTGCCTATATTCTGCCTGGCATTCTTATACATTGATTTTCAGAAAGATTGAACCACATTATCAACACTTACTTATACCTTCATTTCTCAGTTTCTCTAGCAGGTAGAGATATTAGAGTTTTCCTGCTCATCTTCAAACATCATTCACATCCACTGACCTCTATCTATCGTCAGGTATCTCCATCTCAACGTCATCCTCATAGCCAATCAAGTCTAAATCCCTCAACATCGCTACCGACCATCACTTATATTAGTCGTTACCATCTTTAAAAAAAATGATTGTACTGTTTATGTATTTAACCCAACCAGGAAAGATTTTGTTAGTCACATGTACACACTCCTTTTTAACCTCACAAATGTGTATTTCAGACAGTCAGACAATATAGTTTAATTTAATATAAATATTTAAAAAAGTGCCTGCGTTGGTAAGAACGCATGAACGTCACTGCCGGCGTTATTGGAAAAACGCATAGATGCGTTAGCCGGCTTGAAAGGTAAAATAACACATGTGTATCTTCCGATCAAAATTGGTTCAAAAGCAAAGGGCCACACAACACGACAGACAAAGAAGAACACATTTTTTTTCGGGGGGGAGGGGTCAGATATGAGGATGGTGGTGGTGGTGGTGGTGGGGGAGGCTGGGTAACTTGTATGTTCCTCAAAGGTCGTCATCGGTGACGGCTCCAGTGAAGGTTCGTTCCTGTGTGTCACTCTGGATCATGACATTATGCCATTATGGCCATCATGCCAGCGCTGCCCATGAGGGGTAAGAAGCTCACCATGCTGTTCATGCGGCTGTCCTCACCCTCGACCAGTTTCCTGCAGGACACAGTAGATACAAGAGCAAATATATAGTACAGTAAGAGTATGGCCTTCATTTTCATTCAGTGTGAAAATGAATGTGTTTTACGTACTTTATTTGTCTGAATCAGAATGTTGTGTTTCACATTGACTGCAGAAATGTGGTGAGTTAACAACTATTTCTGTGAGACAAAATACAAATATTCGGTACATGTAATCTCATCAAACTCCCAAAAATAAACCTCTTCAACATCCACTGTAGACATACACATCATGCAGACATACAAGTCATTCATCATAACAGCTTATGTGGACCTACAAGTCTTAAACCGTAACAGTAGCATGAGGTTACAAGGAGGGCTTGGAGACATGTCTGACCTGTAGGTTGAGATCTCCATCTCCAAGGACTTCTTAACATTCAGGAGGTCCTGGTATTCCTTCAGCGTCACAGCGATCTTGCTCTTGATGGCACTCAGCTCCTGATTGAAAGTCTCAATTCTGGCCTGGAGGACACAAAGAAAGCTCATTTATTTCAATGTTGCAAATGGAGGATATAAGCACAAGATACAAATAATTATGTAATCGCATAACTGTGGTATATTGTGGAAAATTGATGAAAGATGACAATGAATGGTGCAATATGGCCAGGCTATTCACATTCTAAAGCAAATGTAAAGCTTGTTAATTCTTCTCATGTTTTATTTTGGCATTTTGCTTTTTCCTGTGCAGAGGAACAACATTTGACATCACTGGCAATTCTTTTTTTACCTGTTTCCACTGCAACGAAATATGCAGTAATGGCTTATCAGTGCACCTGCAATATTTTAATAGCTTAATTCTGTTCCTAGCACCATCGGTCATCTGTCCTCCAATAGTTTGGCAATGTGCTCCCTAACACCATCAGTGCTGGTGGTTGCCGTGGTGACCCTAGGGGGTGGAGCTTACCTGGAGAGTCTCTTCCTCGTTCCTGTAACGTTCGGTAGCATCACGCAGCTTTGCCTCCAGAACCTCGCTCCTGGTCCTCAGCCTATCCACCTCCCACTCCTGACTACGAATCTTATCACACACACACAGTACATGACGGGACCACGTAGATGCTGAACATGGCTTAGGCTGAAACATCTGTCTAGTGTGTTGCAGTATTCTGATAAATAAATACCACAATTTCAGATGAGAGTGCAGCTTTTCTCTAAACAAATGTAATGATTACATTTCCTCAAAATGCATTGCCTGAAAGCATCAGCTAAGCGTAATGTAATGTAATGTAAATGGGTGTTTTTGGACGTTCAGTGCCTTCATTGGACAGGACAGTTTAAGAAGAGGCAAGAGAGTGTGTGACAGAGAGAATCTGGTAATCCCAGGCCACAATCGAACCAGCGTCTCCACTGTGACAGTCACTGTGTCAGTCCCCTAGCTGTTTGTGCCATGGCCATATAAATGGATGTCTTAAAAGATAAGGTCTGTGTTGAGAGCCCTGCCTCACCTCTGTCTTCAGCCCTCTGATCTCCTCTCTGAAGCTCCAGACAGATTCCATGTGTCTCGTTGTTGTCTGCGATATGTCCTGGAATTGAGTCTTGTACCATGCATCCATTTCCTACGGAGAAACCAAAAATATCAAATGACATCCTGTTATTTTAGTTTAAGTTTTTTTTTATTGTATTAGTTTATTAAATTTTAAACCTAGAATTCGCAAATTCTCTCAATTTGTAGGAGATGTGTGTAGCTCCATTGTTAGGAGATTATTGTAATTCCTGCTAGTCTGTGGTACGTGAGGAGGGTAAAGCTACTGTACCTGTAACTTCTTGGCTGCCATGCCGTCATACTGTGCCTGGATGGACTTGAGTGCAGAGCCGAGGTTGGGCAGAGCAAACGCCATATCGCCCTTAGCCACCCAGCTGTAGATCTGAGCAGTTAGCTCCTCGATTTCCTGAGCAAAGGAGACACTTTCGTCTTTTAATACATTGTACATTTTTGGGGGTTTTAAAATGTGTTAACCAGAGAGGGCGCACTAGTTGCCGGATCATCATTGAGTTTGAAATCTCTGTTCTGACCTCGTGCATAACGATTAACGTTTCCCAAATGGCATGGTTGACACGCCTCCCTCGGTTTGCTACTGGTCGATGCCATTAAAAGCTTTGTCAAAGTTTAAACCAAACATTTTCTTAGTCCCAATAGAACGTATCTGCTTAAACCATGTCACTGCCTTGAACACGCCTCTACCCAGGGCTTTTGGAGCTGCTCAAAGTTGATAGGTTTCTGACAAATTGGGTGGAGTTCCCAATTTTTCCGGAGTTCAGAAACTATATGCTTGTCGCTCTTGCCCTGACTAGAAGGAATGCTGAAGGTGTTGCGTCACTAGGAGGGCGTAGCATGGCTAGCACATTAGCCCACTGAGCTATGTCACCGCAAGGGGGACTATTCCATATGAGCTACTGTATGAAAGCCACCTTACATTCTCATCTTCACTAAAGCTGGGCTTACACTGTGCGACTTTTGCCCCGATTTGGCACTCGCACGACTTTTTGAGAGTCGGGCCGATTTCTTGCTCAATCGCCGGTCAATCGTGAGTCTCGCATCGTGCAGTGTACATGGGGTAGCGACAAGCGATTTCGCCTCACGATCATGCAATCGCATGGTCGCAAGAAAATCAAAACGGTTTGAAATTCTGGTCGTGGCTCGTGCGTAAATCGCACAGTTAAAGCAGTGCTACGACCCGATTTGACACTTCACATGCACAAATTAATAGGGCCGTGCGATTCGCTGTTGAGTGCGACCTCATCTCCACCTCAGGTGCGCATGTTCCATCCTCTGCAGACCGGGGGGAAACATGCCTGTCGCGTCGTACAGTGGAAGCATTTCGCTCGCATCCGACTGTCGGCTCGTGTAGTGTGAGGACGTGAGTCGTGAGTTGTGAACTTTTAAACAGTGAAATTCCATCGTGCAGTGTGAGCAGAAGCTTAAGACCTACGAGTGAAAATATCGCACAGTGTATGCCCGGCTTAAGCCAGTAGTATAGAGGTAGTTACCCTAGGTGGGGGTGGGGGGGATCAGAATTTGTATAAGTGTTTGTGTGCTTGTGTCTGTGTGTGCAACACCTGCTTGTGGACCCTCTGCTGGAACTCCCGTTGGTGTTCCAGGTTATCCAGCTGTTTCTCCAGGGTGATGCGGCCAGCAGTAGCAGCATCCACATCCTGTGGGGAACAAAGTCATAAACACCCAGTCAGAGATCTGTCCATCTGGGTCATGTTTAAATGTTACCAGTACAGTACTATTGGTATTGACTTGCGGGGCAGAGGGCTCTTCTGTCCATCTGGGCCATATGTTTAAACGCTGTTGATGGGGTTTTTTTTTTTTCAACTTACGGGGCGGACAGCTTCGATTTCCGCCTCAGACCTCTTGTGGGCCTCCAGAGCCTCACTGTACCTGTCCTTCAGCATCTCCACCTCGACACCCATGGCATCCTTAGCAGCAACCGCCAGGTCCTGCAGGAAAGAGAGACCATTCAATACACTGTTAATTACAGGAATTGTAATGTGTCAGTCATTACTATGCTCGGTACGTATGTTTAATACTTAACTACAAGTAAGTACTATATCTTCAATAAACCAGTAATTACAAGATCCCCCATGTAAGAATCCATGGGTTAAATGTGGTAGAATCCTTCTCGTTAATATAGATTTGTGTCCCATGGCGTCTTCAGCAACAATCGCCAGATCCAGCATGTTCTAAATGTGACATGTCGGTGTGGAAGAGATGACTTCCGGCTGTGACCTCCTTAAGTGTGACCTCCGTAAGCCCTGTTTGGCACAATATCTGTAGGTTGCATGTGCACTACACATCTATTTCACTGCATGCATCTGTAGGCTGTCTCTTTGGATGTCTTAAAGGGGTATGCCACTATTTTGGGGCTTAATACAGTTAAAATCGTTGGCTGGGGTTTATAAAGGTGGTAAAGTGTCTTTTTTTCATGTTAAGCGTTGTCTTGCTTTAAGACAAGTTAAAAGAGGGAATATGTCGCTAAGCCAGTGAAAGTCAATGGATCCGTGTAGCATTCTAGCATACTAAACGGATCCGTTGACTTTCACTAGCTTAGCGACATGCTCCCTCTTTTAACTTGTCTTAAAGCAAGACAACTGCTTATGTATGTATGTGTTTTCTACTTAAAAAGTAGACCTAACTTTTTTCAAATGTGTTTTTTGGTAGCATTAAACCTTCTCTTACCGGTACTGTGCACTGGCAGTACATTTTATACTGGCGCTACGCACCTGTGCGCACCCGTCTACTTTCACCCCACACTCTAGAGCCTTCCCGTACAGGTAGTAGGTCCTGTGGGGCTGCAGAAGAGAGCTACAGTCACGACAGCCAAGCAACCCTGAGGGTCACGATGGGCGCATGGCGTGCCCAATGTCTGTGTCCATTCTTTGAATGTTTGCGCACCACTCATTTACCCTCTGTGCCCACCCATACTACCTGTACCTCTTAGCCCCGCACAAGAGACTTCCAGTCGCGATAGCCAAGCCAGCCTCACTCACCCTCTGAGCCATCATCTGGTCAGCCACCCTCCTCATCTCCCTCAGTCGTTCCTCGTAGAGCATGCGCAGGCCTGAGGGATTGTTGACGCGGTTCAGCGCTTCGATCTCCGCCTCCAGACTTCTGTTCTGAGACTCCAGGGAGTGCACCTGTTACACACACACACACACACGCACAAGTGTAAATGTGGACGGATGGAAGGGAATGAAAGTGGTAAATTGAGAGAGATGGGGTGTAGTCTGTTGCTCGCCGCACCTTCTCGATGTAATTGGCCAGACGGTCGTTAAGGGTGATCATCTCCTGCCTCTCGGTGGTGCGGGTGTTCAGGAAGGCCTGGTTCTCCGCAGACGCCGCATCGAGCTCATCCATGCTCATGATGGCACTGTGTGGTGAAGAGCACACAGCAATTGGGTCACTCACTATAGGCCAAGCTGGCATATATCTCAATTCAGATAAGAGTATAAAACTTGCAATATATTTTTCTCTTGCCTCTGCTGCTCTGGTGGTGAAGATTATGAACTCAGAAGTCCGTATGTGGCTAGTGATCAGATGTGCCGTACACAACAATATATTTTTTTTTTTCAAAGAGCAGCATACATTCTCAGATACATTTCTCATGTTGGCAGCAGAGAGCACATTGTCATGTGTTTAACTAAGTTTGGAAGTCTGCGCATTAACCTTATTTTCAAGTATCAAACACAATACATTTCCCCAAACTTCTCCAACTGATTTGGAATGACGAGCTTGTCACACTGAAAATAAGATGCACCTTCATGCCTTATCTTGGCTACGATTCTGCGGTTCCACGCAGGGCTTGAAATCGAAATAATTTTTCAATTGTTCCGTTCCGAATGGTTCAGGTACGTTTTCATTCTTGCATTCCGCAACCAACACATCATTCCTGAACCGGTTCGTTCTATTGTTCGCTCTTATCATTCCGGCAATGTTTGTCGGGCCTATCAAGTCTATTTTTGTGGACTTAACCTTATAAAAGACGTACCTTTAATATGTGCCCTTGATTTACACCGTAGCTAGTCTATGCCCAAAAATAATGAATCACCTTTGTTGATGTTTGATATAGCTCAGTGAATAGTTCGTTTGCTTCCAAATCACCTCTCGCTGAGATGGTAGTTGACATAGGAAATCATGACCGCTGGACGGATTGAGCCTAGCGGGCGGCTAAAAGAATACACAACCGTCTTTTTTTTACCCCTGCCATAGGCTATGCTTTTGTGAACTTTTATAAGATACTGTATATAGAAAACGAAAAAAAAACTCCGCTATTAACCCATTTTATGGATTTCAGAATAACGTTTCTGTTCCGGAACAGTTGAAGACCATTTTGTTTTCGTTTCCGTTTCTGTTTCTTGTAAAATTCAGTTAGTTTTCGGTTTTCGTTTTCGTTCCTTGAACCGGTTGGCAGCCCTGGTTCCAACGTGAAAGGTCACTGAGCTAAGAAAAAAGATTTAGGCTAGTCTTACACAGTCATCGGTGCCTTGCGAGAAACAGACACGGCCTTGCCCGATCGGCCCCGGTTGCTCCTGCGAGTTGGAGAGGGGCTGGAGATGCGGATCTCGAGGGAGGAGGTTGAGGCCTGCCCGCCTTTGAGGCGGCGGTGGTAGGAGGAGATCCTTTCCGGGCTATAACTCATGATCACTCCCTGGGGTTGGTTGCTCTTGTGTTCGATGCTGTTCATGGATTACACTGCCATTGTCTCTCCACAGAGCCCCTTATATACTCACACCACAATTCTCGCCCAGCCCATCGGGCGTGCAAGCATGGAGGAATCTTGTACCTCAATACTGCAGGAGAGCCAGAGTGATCCCATCAGTTATCTCACAGCCTCCCGTGAAGAAGATTCAAAATAGTGGGATGAGCACAGTAGAGAGGCCGTCTTGTCCCCTGATCGAAGGACATCTGTATCACATCTGGATCATATGTATCACATTGGCATGACTTTTGTAATCTGAACAGCACCAGACAAGTCATAGCTCATGGGGCTACTTCAATGCGTCTTTAGTAGTATTTCTCAACGGGGGCTCTAGAGCCCCATGGGGGTGCTGGGGAGGATAGAGCTGAGAGGGGTGGTGCTTAGTTGCTTTTTGAGGGCATTATTCCATTTTATTTTTTAATTCTACTGTAGGGGGGTGGGGGGTAGGTTGGCAGGTCAGGGGACGTTGGGAGGTGTATCAATCAGAAAAATGTGGACAAACACATTGTGCTTACTTGGAGAGTTTGCTTGGTGTGTGTGGGGGAGGGGGAGGTCCTTGCCAACCTCAGGCCTTGGGGCCCAGACCGCCCATAATCCTGCCCTGCCTGGGTCCTGTCCCAACCCTGCCCCATCTCTCTCTCCCCACTTACCTCCTGTCATAATGTCCACTTTCCTATCAATAAAAGCACAAAAGCCCCTTAAAATATAGGCCTATATTTTTAAAGTTACTTATATTACACCAGCAGCGGCATTCCTCTTTTTAGGCCGGATGTGAAGTAAGCTAGCCTGATGCGTGTGTGTAGCTCCGGAGCCCCATGGTGGAGCGGTAGTTTGTGTACACACAAGCATGGTCGGTGAGAACCAGGCTAGAAGTAAGCAGCTTTTGCGTTAAAGGTATGCCATTATTTTGGGGCTTAATACAGTTAAAATCGTTGGCTGGGGTTTATAAAGGTGGTAAAGTGTCTTATTTTTCCAATTAAGCGTTGTATTGCTTTAAGACAAGTTAAAAGGGGGAGTATGTAGCTAAGATAGTGAAAGTCAATTGATCACTGTAGCATGTAACATGCTACACGGATGCATTGACTTTCACTAGCTTAGCGACATGCTCCCTCTTTTAACTTGTCTTAAAGGGACACTGTGCAGGAAATGGTCAAAAAAGGTACTGCAACTATGCTGCTCATTGAAACTGGGCTGCCTATTGCCAAATTTGATCTTTATTAAGTAAAAAAAAATGGTCATTGATCTTTACTAAGTAATAAACAAATGTTTTCTAGTATGCTCCAAGTACAGTCATTTTTGCAGCTAAAAATGGCTATTTTTGGAAATTCAAAATGGCGGAACATGGAGAAGATCAGCCTTTTCATGTATGAAAAGTGCATTTTTTCCAGTCATAATGAATACTTAGAATTTGATGCTGTTGGTAAGTATTCATGAAAAATGTAACATTAGTGAATGGGCAGCATGAATTCTGGAAATAAACAACTAAAAATCTCACACAGTGTCCCTTTAAAGCAAGACAACAGCTATAAGACACTTAACCACTTTTATAAATCCTGGCCAACGATTTTAACTGCATTAAGCCCCAAAATAGTGGCATACCCCTTTAAGAAAAGAAAAGTGTTACTATATAAACCAGTGGTTTTCAACGTTCTTTGAATGAACGCCCCCTGGACATCAGGCGCCTCTCAATGCCCCCTGACTTGCTCTAGAGCCCCAGTTGAGAAATACTACTAAAGACTCATTGAAGTAGCCTTGTGAGCTATGACATGTATGGGAATGGAGCTAAATATATCACGACTGACTTTGCAGATGACAACATCTTTAAATAGGAATGATGATGTGTAGGCCTACTTGTCTGGGGCTGTTCAGGTAACAAAAGTCATACCAATGTGATACATATGATAATGCGCTTAGCGCTTGTCCTCCAATCAGGAGCCAAGACTACCCCTCTCCAGTTAATTGATGTTCTTCACCCCACCCTTCTTCTTACCTTCTTCACGGGAGGATGCAAGGTGACTGAGGGGGGGGGGGGGCACTTTGGCCGTCCTGCAGTATTGAGGCACAAGATTCCTCCATACTTGTGCGCCTGATGGGCTGGGTGAAAATTGCAGTCAGAGTATATAAGGGGCTCTGTGGAGAGACAACGGCAGTGGCATCCACGAACAGCACTGAACACAAGAGCAACCAACCCCAGGGAGTCATCATGAGTTATAACCCGGAAAGGATCTCCTCCTACCGCCGCCGCTTCGAGGGTGGGGAGGCCTCATCCTCCTCTCTCCAGATCCGCGTCTCCAGCCCCTCTTCAACTCACTGGAGCAGCCGGGGCCACTCAAGCAGCTACAATCGTAATGCTGTCGCACTGCCTGGCTCCCGCAGGGTGCAGGCGACTGGGTAAGACTATCCTAAACCGTTTCTATAAGCTCGGTGACCTGTCGCTTTGGGAACCGCAGAACTGTAGCAAAGATAAGGCACAAAGGCACATCTTCTTTTCAGTGTGAGAAATAGCAAATATCTGCGATAACATGCAGCTTTGAAAAATAAAATCTTCTTTAATTGCTATTGTAAAACCATATCACTGCAGACTTCTAAGCTTACGAAGAAATCGAATTAAAAACTTGTCAATACAGTATGTTCTTCAAGACAGCACTGTACTTTGGGAAAATATAGCCTATTGTGTTTGATATTTTATTGAAGCACCTGACAGTACATGCACACCAATGGCGCGGACATCCACAGTACGTCCACAGAAAGTGTCCGTTATCAATCCGAAACAGTTAAAATGCATGAAAACAAATCATGCCTTGCATACAGGAACGCGGTGTAAGTGCGGCGCATGTCCGTCCCAACCGGACATGTCCGCGTTGCTCCTTTAAAATAGAACTCAAGTCTATTTTCCTGTGCGGACGTCGGCGTTCAATGCGCAGCTCCCATTAAAAATGAATGGCTGCTGCCCGCGGATAGAATGTGGACGTTAACTGTGCAGTGTAAAAGGCAGCCCGTGAGCCTCTCGGACTCGTTCTGCTCAAACATGTGTGTGCATGTACCGTGACAAGGTGCTCTCTTTACATTGGTGCCAACATGACAAATGTATCCGAGAATGTATGCTATTTGAAAAAAATACATTGTATCCCACAAATGGTCTCTAGCCATATACTGGCTTCTGAGTTTAAGATCTTTTCACCACCAGAGCGGCAGTGGCAAAGTAAAAATGTAATGCATGTTTTTAGTCTGATAAACCAGCCTAAATGTGAGACCAGAGTAATTTAGTCTGGCCCCGATGAACGATATCTTCGAAGATTGTTGATGAGAACAACCTATTGTTTTTTCAAACCATGCCGGCACTCTGACCAATCGGTGATCTTTGCCGTTGATGTGCTTTACCAACGGTGTTGCGAGGTTCGTCGTCACTCCCTCAAAACCCCGCCCGCTTTGATTTTTAAAAAATGCTGCGTTGTGATTGGTTTTGCCTGACTCAGGGCACAGCGTTGAAACGTTCTCAGATCCGAGGCCAGACCCACTCGCTAGCTGAAAATCTTTGGCGTCCAGCGGGTGGCGCTGGTTTACCAGGCTAGCATGTTTTATACTCTTTACTGAATTAAGATGCTTGCCAGCTTAGCCTATAGTGAGTGACACAATTGCTGTGTGCTCTTCACCACAGAAGCGGTGCCATCATGAGCATGAGCCTGTGCGTGAGCGGTGCCACTGGGGATCTGGATGCGGCGTCCGCAGAGAATCAGGCCTTCCTGAACACTCGGACCTCCGAGAAGCAGGAGATGATCACCCTTAACGACCGTCTGACCAAGTACATCGAGAAGGTGAGGCGACAAACAGACTACAACCCAACTCTCAACTTTCATGCCCTTCCATCCTTCCATCTTTACAATTCTGTGTTTGTTTGTGTGTGTGTATGTGTGTTTGTGTGTGTAACAGGTGCGCTCCCTGGAGTCTCAGAACAGGAGTCTGGAGGCGGAGATCGAAGCGCTGCAGAACCGCTTCACCAATCCCTGCATGCTCTACGAAGAACGGCTGAGGGAGATGAGGAGGGTGGCTGACCAGATGATGGCTCAGAGGGTGAGTGAGAGATTCAAGATATAAGATTCTTTTTAATAGTCCCGAAGGAAATTTGTCTTGGACATACATAGCTGCCACATACACACAACACTGATACACATGACGCCAAAAAACAAAATCAACAATAAACACACACATACATAGAGACACTCAAGTGCATATCCACCACAGCCCACCACCCACATACATGGCATTACAGGATGAGAGTGGCTTGGCTATCGCGACTGGAGGTCTTGTGCAGCGGGATCTGGTGATTGCTGCAAAAAAAACGCATGGGACACACATGTATTCTACCTTAGTACACTATATACTGTGTAACCCATGGATTCATACGTGGACGTTCCTGAGATCACCGGTTCATTGAAGATATATTACTTCGTACAGGATAGCATTAGCATCTGCGAACTAACAGTGCAACTAACAGTGAAGATCCATTATTCCAGTACGTCAACGCAGGCCGCCGGATTGGATGCCCTAGTGTCGCTGTGTTGCAACTACAGCTCGAGTGGCCAGGGAGTTATATACAGGAAGTATATCCATCAAGATTTCTAGGCGTTTTTTAAAATCAATATAGCAAACCACCTGCCCCTAAATTACAGCTCAATGTGCTCTTACCGACCTCAGGACATGTGTTTTCTTCCACACACAGCTTGCCCCTGTGTTGTTGTGCTTATGATCGAAATCCAACATAAGCACTTGAACCCAGCGACCATCAGCACATGGATCATAGGTGTTTGTGGTCTATATTTTGTAAATCCAAAAGTTCGTTAGCTGTCAAAAATCTACTTGTAAGGAGAGAAATACACCCTTGTGATGACCACAGGTATCATGGGACATCTTCATGTGCTCTATAGTCATTGGGTAACGCAGTACGGCTGCCATGGCTGTTAGCATAAAATTTGCATTAACTTCAAGCGAGCCCAACACTTTGACGTGCTGCAGGTCCCTCACTCACTGTGTCGGAATCCCAACATGCTTTGCGAGCGCAGCAACAACGATCGGCCAGATTTCATTGAAAATGAAGTGAATATTGGGTGTGGCTTGCATAGACTGACTAATAGAAGATTACCATTGAGGCAGTCGGTTCATATGCAAAATAGGGAGGCGGAGCACTCGGAGGGTCACAGGCAGCCTCATAATGAATGGCAGTGAACGAGAGGCCAGCGTATTGAAGGATAAAGCTCGCTGTTGCAAACTTGCAATCGTCCGGGGAAACTTCCTTCAAAGTTCACAGCCTGCCTCGTGAATTCATAGAAATGACAAAAAAGTGGGACAAGCATACGTACATCCAGATGACCACGAGCACTTGTAGAATCCACAGCCCCCCCCTATCAGCTCAGTTTGACAGCTGTCACAACGCTCTCGGAGAAGTTCCATTGCGAGAGGTTCCCCTCGCCAGGTACTGCACTGTAGGGGCGCCAACGGAGGACTGCAGACTACATTCAGAATGAATGGGCTGCGCTCTCGTCTCGACAGCGCCCCTAACTGGAGACATGGGTTAAATAGCGAGAAGGCTGTAAATAGTGTACCCTCTGAATGCCCCGCTCGCTGGGTGAGTTCTGACAGCTGTCAAACTGAGCTGATAGGGGGGGACTGTGGATTCTACAAGTGCTCGTGGTCATCTGGATGTACCTATGATTATCCCACTTTTTTGTAATTTCCCTGAATTCACGAGGCAGGCTGTGAACTTTGAAGGAAGTTTCCCCGGACGATTAGTAGTTCAAAACAGTGAGTTTTATCCTTCAATACGCGGGCTCCTCGTTCACTGCCATTCATTTTGAGGCTGCCTGTGACCCTCCGAGTGCTCCGCCTCCCTATTTTGCATATGAACCGACTGCCTCAATAAGGTTGCAACATACTGAGCGTGCTAATGACTGACACAATACACTTTCAGTATTTAACAGTGTATTGAATGGTCTCTCTTCCCTGCAGGACCTGGCGGTTGCTGCTAAGGATGCCATGGGTGTCCAGGTGGAGATGCTGAAGGCAAAGTACGAGGAGGCTCTGGAGGCCCACAAGAAGGCCGAGAGGGAAATTGAAGCTGTCCGCCCCGTAAGTTGGAAGATAAAACAACAACAACAACGTTTAAACATATGACCCAGATGGACAGTAAAGCCTTCCGCCCTGCAAGTCAAAACCAATAGTACTGTACACAGGGTAATGGTAATGTTTACGTATAACCTAGATGGACAGATCTCTGACTGTGTGTTTGTGACTTTGTTCCCCACAGGATGTGGATGCTGCTACTGCTGGCCGCATCACCCTGGAGAAACAGCTGGATAACCTGGAGCACCAACAGGAGTTCCTGCAGAGGGTCCACAAGCAGGTGTTGCAGACACAGACACACACACGCACAAACTCTTTTTTTCTTCTTTTTAAAGTATGTTTTGGGGGCTTTTGGGCCCTTATTATGACAGGATAGTGTGAGATGAGGAAATGAGCTGGAAAGAGATATGGGGTAAGGCTGGGAAATGACCCTGGCCGGACTCGAACCGGGGTCCCCATGGGCATGCAAGCCCCCACACACAAACTCATGCAAGTTCTGATCCCACCCCTACTGTAATTACCTCTACACTGCCTGGGTTAGTGAAGATGATAATGTAAGCTGGCTTTCATACAGTAGCTCATGTGGAATTGTCTCCTGTGGAGCGACATGCCGCACTGGGCTAGTTTGCTAGCTAGGCTATGCCCTCCAAGTGACACAACACCTTCCCTACTCATTTCCTGCCTCTCGCTGCTCTCTCTGGTTAATAAAAGTTTAAAACCCCAAAAATGTACAATGTATTAAAAGACCAAAGTGCTTCTCCCTTTGCTCAGGAAATTGAGGAGCTGATGGCCCAGATCTACAGCTGGGTGGCTAAGGGGGATATGGCGTTTGCTCAGCCGAACTTCGGCTCTGCAGTCAAGTCCATCCAGGCACAATACGACAAAATGGCGGCCAAGAAGTTACAGGTACAGTAGCCTTGCCCTCCTCAAGTACCACAGACTAGCAGCATTACAGGGATTACAATCATCTTAACAATGGAGCAAGCTACAGACATCTTCTGGACAAATTGAGAGACTGAAGTTTTTACAAGGATACAGACTTAATGTTGAATTTGCAAATTCTAAGTTTAAAAGCGATTGAAAAAGCGGTCAAAAAATAAACTCACAAGGTTGGCTGCTTAGCATCTTGCCCCTCCTCACAACACAAATATTTGTAAACGAAAAACCTACGCATACAATAGTTAGAATTGTTTAATAAATTTTGCGATATCTGATTAGACACACCACACTGGGGAGGATGTCAGTTAACATCATCCCTTTCACTCATGTCATATTGTTTAATTATATCCTGACAAGTGAACAGTTTCATATTTAAGTGTTGTGTACAGTTCAATATTAAAGTTCACATGAAAAGTGGATAATTAAGGACTTAAAGTTAAATGTATAAATGTGACCTTGAGCATTGAAAAGACCTAAAACTAAAATAATGGGGATGTCATTTGATATTTTTGATTTCTCGGCAGGAAATGGATGCATGGTACAAGACTCAATTCCAGGACATGTCGCAGACATCAACGGGACACATGGAATCTGTCTGGAGCTTCAGAGAGGAGATCAGGGGGCTGAAGACAGAGGTGAGTGAGGGCTCTCAACACAGACCTTATCTTTAAAGGTGCACTGTATGTAATATTTTAAGTACATTGTTTCAAGAATACATGCTGCCCATTCTAAAAAGTTACCTTTATCATGAATACTTACCACCACCTTAGCCTTTTGTTTCCCTGGAAACGGAGACAAAGCTGTTCGTGTTACGTATGTGCTATTTGACTCGTTTTTGCATTTTCTTTTATGAATTTCGAATCTTGACATTCTAATGGACAGTCTATGTGATTTTCATAATGTATTTTTAAGTGACATTGAAGTAAATTTGTTAACAGTAATGGAGTCTGGGATTTGTTAAAGTAGGCTACCTTCGGATCAGCTTTTGAACATGGCCTGTAGTTTGTCTTTAGGTCTAACTCTAACACAACATTTTCTGTGGCTGTGTGTGTGTGTGTGTTCAGATTCGTAGTCAGGAGTGGGAGGTGGAGAGGCTGATGACCAGGAGCGAGGTTCTAGAGGCAAAGCTGCGTGATGTTACCGAACGCTACAGGAACGAGGAAGAGACTCTCCAGGTAAGCTCCACCCCCTAGGGTCACCAGGGCAACCACCAGCACAGATGGTGCTAGGAACCACATTGCTAAACTATTGGAAGAGAGATGGCCGATGGTGCGAGGAACACAATTTAACAAAAATTATATTGCAGGAGCACTGATGATTCATTTTAAGTGTACATGTAATTGCAGTGGAAACTGGTGTTGTGAAAAACAAATTCACAATAATATAAAATGTTATTCCTCCTCCACAAGTGAAAGTAAAATGGCAAAATAATACATGAGTCGAAGAACAAGATTTACATTTGGCATTAGAATGAGAATAGTCTGACCATATTATACTCTGTGTTATGCAATGACAGTATGATAGTAATAATCTTTGTTCTATCATCCGCAATATACCACAATTTTATGATTACATAATAATTACTTGTATCTTGTACTTATATCTTTCATTTGCAACTTTGTGTCCTCCAGGTCAGAATTGATACTTTCAATCAGGAGCTGAGTGCCATCAAGAGCAAGATCATAGTGACGCTGAAGGAATACGAAGACCTCCTGAATGTTAAGAAGTCCTTGGAGATGGAGATCACAACCTACAGGTCAGACATGTCTCCAAGCCCTCCTTGTAACCTCATGTTACTGTTACGATGAATGACTTGTAGGTCCACATACTGTAACCAATCTACAGTGGATACTCAAGAGGTCTATTTTTGGAGTTTGATGAGCCTACACAGAATATTTGTATTTTGTCTCACAGAAATAGTTGGTAACTCGCACAATAGTTGGTAACCACATTTCTGCAGTCAATGTGAACCAACACTCAGATTCAGACAAAGTACACACTGAATGAAAACGAAGGCCATACTCTTACTGTACTATATATTTGCTCTTGTATCTACTGTGTCCTGCAGGAAACTGATCGAGGGTGAGGACAGCCGCATGAACAGCACGGTGAGCTGCTTGCCCCTCATGGGCAGCGCTGGCATGATGGCAGGTGGCACCTTAGCCATAATGGCCGCTGAGGCCGCCGTGGAAAGCGTGCCTGTGAGTGCAAGTAGCGTGTCAGCAACCGAAACGATTGCAAACGTGACCTCTGAGCTTGAATCGGCAGCCGTGACCAACGGTGTGTCCAATGGCGTTAGCGAGGTGGAAAACGGTGTGAACGGTGTGTCCAATGGCGTGAGCGAGGTGGAAAACGGTGTGAACGGCGAGTCTGAGACCTCCTCCACTGTGGAGATGGAGTCCAAGATCGTGGTGAAGACCATCACCGCTTCCTTCTCTGAGGGGCAGGCCGTGGAGATTATCTAGAGGAAGACCCTGCTCATGTGGTACAAACACACACACTAACACACACAGAAAGCGCAAGTATGTAGTAGGCTTGGTCACTTACCAGAGCACCGGCAGGAAGACTGCACACACGAACGGACGCTCAAAGTACTGTGTATTTAGTGGACTCAGTCACTCACCAGAGTTTTGTCAATTCATGATTTACAAACAGTATACACAGTCATATGCAAGCACATACTACACACACACACACACACACACGTTAAGTGTTTAGTAGGCTCAGTCACTCAAACCAGCATCAACGTTTATTTTGTTTCATGGTGTACTACAAACACATTACACATTTAAAATTACACATTTAACCCGCCTTTGTTTTCCCCAGAACAGTTAAGACCGATGAGAACGCGATCCAGAGGGACACAGAACGAACCTTCATAATCTCTGGAGCCGTCACCGATGACACCGATGGACACCCCCCCCTAAGTGTCAACTCTGACTTCCTTGACCTTGATGACACTTAGTTGCCCCCCCGCAAGACCTACCCCCATTTCTTTTCCTCCCGTGGGTCCTCTCTTCTCCTGTGGCACACTAAGCAAACAAATAAACAAACCTGTGAGTGAAAGTCCTGTCTCCTGTTTTGATTGATCTGAAAATAATGACTATGGGCAGTGTGTGAAAACAGCATCGCATTCATGCCAAATGGGTTGTATCTAGATGTGAAACTACAGTACTATCCACCTTATTATCATTCATGCATTCATTCATTTGATAAGGACAATGCACATTAATAAATACATCAGCTAAACATCAATGTAAACATGCCAGAGTTAGCATAATCACTACATTTCATCCATTGTTTTAAGGAAGATACCTATAATAAAACAGACTGTGTTCCTCTAATGGACTACACCATCTAGTTGAATTTAGTTCTACGCCATTTCACTCCACGGTCCCCTTTTGCCAGAGCTCTTGCAGAACTTCCTCGGCTCTACAAGTCACAAATGGAACAGCTAGGAGTAGATATTGATAACCAAGTTAAAGGAGTATGCCACTATTTTGGGGCTTAATACAGTTAAAATCGTTGGCCAGGGTTTATAAAGGTGGTTAAGTGTCTTATTTTTCATGTTAAGCGTTGTCTTGTTGTAAGACAAGTTAAAAGAGGGAATATGTCGCTAAGCTAGTGAAAGTCAATGGATCCGTGTAGCATTGTAGCATGCTACACGGATCCATTGACTTTCACTAGCTTAGTTTTATAGCAGTGGTGTGTGGCTGTGCTTAAACAGGGAGCGTACCTATGTTCCCCGGTCTTTGTATGGGAACGGGGAACATAGGACCCTTTTTCTAAAAAAGGGTTCTATGTTCCCCGCATTGTATGTTTCCGAGTTTTCAAATTGTGCCCTTCCCAAACCATCCCTAAACCTAACCTGTCAGAAATGCAATGTTTCTGAGTTAACTATCCCTAAACCTAACCTGTCACAGTTGCAACAACAACCTGCGCTTTGCCATGCGGTAGAGGGAAACATAGGACCTGGGGAACATAGGACCCGGGGATGACCCCGCTTAAACATACACTATATCACATGACCATTCATCGAATGGTTCAGTGTTGCTGATGTCACCATGTCATCTAGCGACTTATCAGTGAGCCAATAGCAACTTTGGCTGTTTTTTTTTGGCAACACTAGATACTATACTGAACATTAAAGATAAATTGAGATAGAAGGAAGCTTCTTGTCAATTCCAAAGTTCCAAATTTGTAATCAGCATCATAAAAAATGACTTATTTGACTTCGATATCACCTATATCGGGACAATCATACAAGTGACGGCTGTTATCTATCAAATGGTGGCCATCTTGAAAATGGCGCCCATCTTGAATATTCATGACAAATTTTCAATTATCCATAAGACATTAACTGAGTAATATGAATGGTAAATATGTCTAAAATGTATCATATCCATTACTCATCAGAAAACTTGTTGCTGGCGGCCATTTTCACAAATTTCTGCCATGGGCACTATGTTGAAAATTCATGATGGCTCCATATCTAAATCTTTTTGGAACGCCTTTGGCTATATGTGTACCAAATTTCATGCTTGTATCACAAACTGAACGATTGTTTTGGTTAACCTGCTGCACTAAGAGAGTAGGCCTGGAGAGGTTGCTTCTAGGCCACAGCCAGTAGGTGACGGAAACAAAGGTTGCGTGCCTCCCTCCCGGCTTTGAACGTCACAGAAACGTCACGGTTGCTCTTTCTGGCACAATGTAGTCACGCAGCCTCCGTGGAGTTGCCATGAGGTCTGAATCAGATATGACGGGATCCATTTGGCAGGATTATTATCCACAGTGGTAATACTGACACTGCTTACAACATTATTCTATTATTACTTGCATTATTACCATTAATTAAGGTCTCATTCATATATGATTGGATTAATATGCTAGGCTTTTCATCTGCAGTGTCAATACATGATATATTAACACTTGTTATTCACAATGTTAATTGACCTTTGATGTACCACAATTACTTAATGGTGAGTCTTCATAACTCCAATAGTGACTCCTTATTGACTACTAATGGAATAATCATCACTGCATACATAAATCATGTTAATTCACCAGAAATCAGACATTACTTCCAACATTATTCCATTATTATGTATGCACCATTATTGTAAAGTGTTACCCCAAATTCTTCTTTAAATATCCCCTGTATTTTGTTTTAAGGAAAAATATAGAGTTGAGGATGATATTATTAGCCCCCCCTATGAAATGTTAAGCTTTTTTCAAGATTCTGGCAAGATTCTTTCTAGCAGAGCAAGGCAGTTCTAACAGAGTATTCCTGAACATGTAATTTGAAATTATAAGTACCAAAACATGTATATTTGTGCTCCAAAACATTATCATGTAAGGAAAAGCTGAATGACCAGGGACATTATTATTAGCCCCCTATAAGAAATTGCCATTTATTAAAGTCATCACACAAGTCAATTTTGTGCAGTGATGTGCTAACCTTCACAGGCGATGTGCATGAAGGTAATCAAGTGAAACAGCTGATTGCACTCAATTCCATTAAGTTAATTAACTCAATTAAGTCAAAACATGGTATAAAAGCCTCATTTTGGAGCTGGCAGTTGAGGAAGCAACATGCAGAAAACAAAAGAGATCAGTGTGGACCTCAGAATGAGAATAATAGATGCACACAAAGTAGGGCAGGTATATCCAAGCGTTTCCAGGTCTCAAGGTCTGGAGTGAGAGGCATCATTCAAATCTTCAAAGACAGCAACACTGTGCAGAACAAGCCTGGCAGAGGGAGAAAGAGAACGCTTTCAGTGAGACTGGAGAGGAAACTGGTCTCTCCCAAGGCACTTTCAAAGGACTTGGCCACATCAGGAGTCATAGTCTCGAAGAAGACCATAATAAGAGCTCTGCACAGGAATGGCCTACGAGGGTGCAGACCAAGAAAACCCCCACTTTTGAGGAAGAGGCACCTTCAAGCCAGACCTCAGTATGCTCGGGACAACCGGGAGAAAGATTATTCATACTAAGCGGCGTACACACACAAAGCTAGCTTTTCGCTTGCTCTCCTACTCGCCACTCTTTCATGGAACGTTCGCTGAAAGTTCCCGCGGCTTTAACTGCCAATGGACAGCCGAGAAGTACCGAACTCTGCATTCCAATTGGTTACTCGCTTACTCGCCTCGCTCGAAGATAAAATATTTTCAACTCGGAATCCGCCCACATCGCATCGCTTGTACAGTACTCGCCTACTCGCCTGCGAGTCTCGCTGGGACACATTGACATTCTATTGAGTTAATTCGCTGAGCGAGTAACTAGCAGCGACGTGTGTGTACGGCCCTTAAGGGTGGTTTATGCCTCCAGTCCAGCGTCCCTGCGTCGTGATGCAGTGAGCCGCGCAGTTA
The DNA here is from genome assembly GCF_034702125.1 of Engraulis encrasicolus. Classification (NCBI taxonomy): domain Eukaryota; kingdom Metazoa; phylum Chordata; class Actinopteri; order Clupeiformes; family Engraulidae; genus Engraulis; species Engraulis encrasicolus. The sequence goes on along the minus strand of NC_085874.1, from coordinate 40,746,780 downwards.
ACGGAGTGAAGCCCCCCCCATCACGCAGGTACTCTGGGGCACCTCCCCAAAATTGTGTCTCGACGCAGGGAGCGACGGCGCAAATAGGTCTCTGATTGGTCCTCTCGACCAGCCTGCTCTGTCCTCGAGTCGAGAACAAGCGCTACTTCCTTGTTCTAACCTTCGTCGGTCTACGGACTGTGAGCTCTTCATTAAATAAGTTGCCCGTGCTTTGTTGTTTGATTTATTTACACGAACCAAAGACAACACATGCGCTTGCAAGTTACGACGCTGAAGTTATTTGGACAGTTGAACAGTGGTTCCGAGTTCGAGGAAACATTCCGCTTCGTCCTCGACAAATGAGCCACTTCTTTGTTCCAAACTACCACTGTGGCTGCCAGTGTGATCAAACATGCACGTGATATAAAGATTTAATGTTTCATTTTCATTGTCGTCGAGTCTGTGATGCTAAAAAAACAACCGACACGTCTAGTTTACTCTTTGTATTGAAGGCAGTTTGAGCGTGGAATTACATCGCGCAGACCGTGCTTCAAAACAGGGCTTAAACCAAAATTAACTGCATCATGGCTGCGACAAGCTCACTCTGTGGCACAAGTAGGAAGCATAACCCGCCCTTTACGCCCAATTTACATGGGCGCTTCCAAAGCGTTACAAGCGTGGCGTTCCATTATTTTCCGTTGGGACGCGGCGGCCAGGCGAGAGGTGGTGACGTAGGGAAGCGAGGGTGGCGGGCGGTGGGCGAGCGAGGCGAGAAAGTTGAGCTTGGCTGAAAAATGTAGCGGCACCGCGAAGCGTTAACCAATGGGAGAGCTTTCAACGCCATGACGTCACGTGCGTCACCAGCACTACTGGGATATTACAAATGGAGGCTGTTTTGATTTCGGTGGTGTCAAATCTGCCGATAGTTTTTCACAGATGGTTTTAAAATAAATGACACTTGGGTTAAGGTGACCAATATATTCGCTCCTGTTTCATCATTTTTATTTGTACATACAGTGTTTGTGATTTAAGAGAGACGGTTGTTTGACCGCAGCATTTGCTAAGCTAAGCTAATTTGACCGGGAAACGATGCTACGTCACCACGCGAGGCGAGCGAGCAGGTTGAAAGCGGGTGAAATTCACTTGCATGTATCACAGCCGTTATGGTCTGATGAGACTAAACTAAAGCTCTTTGGCCACAGGGACACTGCTTACGTTTGGAGGAAATAAGGACAGGCATTCAACCCAAAGAACACCATCCCCACAGTGAAGCATGGAGGTGGGAGTATTTAACCCATTGTGTCTTGGAGCGACATATACGCTGCATTCAGATTCTTGAGATTTGAGCTGTTTTATTTAAAAATGTGGGTATGTTAGAGCTGAATTAACACATTCCAGTGCAAAATGAAGGTTCTAGCTTTTAAATGCAAATTAGTTCATGTTTCTATGTGCTTCAGAGACTGAGATATGCAGGTGTTAATAGGGAGAAGGCAACTTTTCCCAAAAAGGGCTTAAGGGCTCTGCATACTTAACGTGCACACTTTGGCGCATTTGGCGCGAGAACCATTAAAATGCGGCAGACCATTCATAGTCAAAAGCGGCATTTACAGGCTTTTGCTTGCATTTTCGGAAGTGTGCCCTCTGCTGTTCATGAGAGAAACGGCAGCATCTGTCGCAACTCGCAGCGTGAGTTCTACAGATGTATAAAAATAGAAAGCCAAACACGGCTGCTGTAGGGCTACTGAACGTCTGACTTATGACTTACCACAATGAAACATAGATTTTTGTTGTAGCCTACATTGCCAGATCATTCCAAGACTATGTGAGGGCATTGTTCTGGCTGCAGAATTTATAAATAGATCGCCAAACACAACGTGCTTCTGAACAAAGTAAACAATTGTTTCACTGAACAGCATTTAAGGGAGAAGATAAAATGCAGGGTCCATTCTGTAGTAGCTTACAGTAGCTGTAGCCTCTCTTCGCAACTCCTGCTTTGTCTGCCTACCTGCATGGTTGCTGGTGGCGCACGGCAAGTTACAAAAAATGTCGGGTGCACGACCTCGCGCCGCGGCAGCTTGCGGAGGGGCGTGTGACGTCATTTGAGCGCACGCCATCGTCGCAAGGGAGGTATGAATGAGGTTAGCGCCAGTTACGCTAAGTATGAATCCGCCTTTAGGCTGAAATTGGTTAACTGTGGGGATGCTTCAGTGCATCTGGAACAGGGAATCTTGTCAAGGTGGATGGAATCATGAATAAAGAAATACAGTCGGCTGTGAAACTGGGTCTGAGACGTCACTTAATCTTCCAACATGACAAGGATCCTAAACACACATCCATCGTGGTGAAGAACTATCTCCAGACAACCAAAGTGAATGTCATTAATGGCCTGCACAAAGCCCTGACTTGAATCCAATTGAAAATCTGTGGGGTGGCCTAAAGAAACATCCATGCCAGACAACCATCAACTCTAGAGGACCTGGAGAGATTTTCCAAAGAAGAATGGGCCAGGATACACAATTGACTATTAGGGTGTGGGGGCTAATAATTTTGACCCTGATAGTTTTTGTGTTTTGCACAATATCTTCATTTCTGTGTGGAATATAAATTGTGTACACATCCAAAATAAAACTTTGAAGTTTAAAAAAAGAGCTGTATTCATTTTGTTTTGCTCTGGTTAATATCACTTGGACAATGCTGAGAAAACAAGCACTATTTTGTAAGGGGGCTAATAATATCGTCCTCAACTGTATATTTAAGAGGATTTAAGATGGCTCTATACCCTTTTCAAATAGGTAAATGTGTGTGATATTACAATCAGTGTTTAAAAAAAACTTGAATTTTGACATTGAAAGGGCACCCATTTCATAGAATGGCCCAACTAGTGCTACTTCAAAACGAATTGCTTGATAAACTCTTCACACTTTTAAACAGTCCCAAATAGTTTGATGCTACAGTAAGCCCCTCTTAAAGGGACAGTTTGGTCAATTTCAACATGCAGTTGTAATGCTCACACTACCCTGGACTTGTCAGTGCCTGAGATTTTTTTTTCTTCTTCTTCAGCCGTTTCCGAGATCCTGGTCATTGTAATGGGGGCAGCTTTGTTTACATTTCAAAAAAACATTTTTATTTATTCCCAAAAACATCCAAAAGGTTATAAAACATCAGCAGACAACTAGCAAACAGCAGTACCTTTTGGGAAAATATTTGGAGTTGGCCTATGTTTCATTTTTTAAAAATGTAAACAAACGCTGCCCCCATTAGAATTGCTCATATCTCGGAAAGGGCTGAGCCGAAAAATGTGGCATCACCAGGTACTGACAAGTCAAGGGTAGCGTGAGCAATACAACTGCATGTTGAAATTGACCAAACTGTCCCTTTAAGATTACAAAGTTTTGAGTAACTTGAAAATGTATTATTGGCTGTTGCATGTAATGAACATTACATCAAATGTGCCATTTTCTTGTTGACAAAAACTGAGGTGTCCTCTTCTTTGCTGGGTCCATATTATTGCAGCTACACTGATAAATTCTCAGTATGCTTGTCAGGGCTGCATTAATGAAGTCATAAGCAACATTTGAGCTTTGTTTGAAAAGTGTCATCTTCAGACTTATTGGTTTTCTCACTAAAAATAAACATTTATGAATGCACTCTGCAAATATAGGCCATCAGATGAGATGATCTTACGTCATTTAAAAAATACTGAAGGGTGGCAATGAGAGCAAGGCAGCACCTCACCCCACACTGCTCCAGGAAAATGTAGGCCCCACAGACATCATATATGAAGACTAGATGCGTCGTCCGCGTTCCCGTCATGCAAGCCGAACGTCCGCGCATGGCGGCCATGTTAGAGCAGCCTGCTGGCTCAACCAGTTGCAGTGAGTTTTTGGTGTTGTATACTCTTCAGATGGCCATAATTCCCTCAAATTTATTTCGATTTTCGAAAGGGTTGGTTTTTTACACAGTATAAAAAATTCCAAACGAAAGTATATGTTGATACTGCATAGTGATGCATATCCACATTATTATTATATTATATTACATTATATCATAATGTTCATAGGTCTAAAATCATGTATAATATAATTCAGCAGGCTTATTCAGGTAATTAAATAGACCCCATAAACAAATGCACAAAGTAATCTTTTATATTTTCAGTAAAATAACAAATAAACATTCACTTTAGTCTACATTCTACTTTGGTTTCGACAGCTCCACCTTGGAGCTGCCTTGGCCGTTCAAAATGAGTCGTGACGCTAAAGCCATCCAGATAGAATTAACTTGTTGCGCTGTAGGCTACATCTCTCTTCCAGTACGTCATCTCTGTCGTCTATAATTTGATGCAATGAATATATCCATGCCGTCAACGTAATGCACAGCAATGATTAAAATGTGTATTAGCTGTAGGTCTATCTGATTTTTTGGACAAATAGGTTAAGTGGGAAGCATAGGCCTATTACTCTCCTGGCCGTTTTACCCCAGTCTACACTTACGTTTTAAGGAGCCCTACCATTTATAAACACGTGTCAATATTTCAGCGAAGCAACAGAATACATTTTTAAGTATCCCAACGTTTCAGCTCTTCACTTTACTTCAGCTGTAACGGAGGGTCTGTGGAGAGTTTAGGCTGCTCTAATATGGCCGACCTGTGCGGACGTGCTTGAAATACGCGATGACGTATCTAGTCTTCATATATGATGTCTGTGGTAGGCCCAGTATGAGAGGTTTTTTTCCCCTTCTGTCATTGGAAACTAAATATCTGCCCTTTATTGGAATTGAGAAACTGGCCCTCTGGGACTTTTAATTAAGAACACCTGGACTAGAGTGTCTCTACATGGTATGATCAGAGATATTCTAGACAGAGATACGTCGTTTTGTTTCTTTTCGGGTATCCACTTTTATGTCGGGTAAATGGCCATTTAGGAGACCTTCGGAGTCCTGAGGTTGAGAATAAATGATGTCTCCTTAGCGCTGTAGATGGCGGTAGCACACGTCTTGTGCAAACACCTCAAAAGAGAAGAAGGAGGGGACAACGCCCCTTTAGGAGACCCAACTTGAGCACACGCTTTTGCATTGAGTGGCCGTTAGTGATGGGATTTTCGGCTCTTCTTTGAGATGCGGTTGTACTGGCTCTTCTTACTATGGAGAGCCGGCTCTTTCGGCTCCCAAACGGCTCCCTACATATATGTTTATATTATTCATAAATTGATAGTTTTAACGTTATTTTACAACATGTTGTTTCATTATTGACATTGTGAAGCACTTTGGACAGCGCATGCTGTGTAAAAGCCTTCATGAATCATACTTTTATTATAATTAGTCGTTAAATAATGACCCAACATACCCAAATACAAAGTATATTTAAAAGGTATTAATACTATGTATTTCTGATCGCTGTGCATGTGTCTGTAAGACCTGCGCTGTAACCACTGTCACTTTTAGAGGATGCACACAATGAGAGGGAGGGGGAGAGAAGGATAAAACAAACAAACTAGAATGGGCACTCGGTAGAGCGCAAACCTTCGCCTACGCCACTTATTTTTTTCTGGCCATCTTCAGAGTGTGGGGCATAATATTCTCCAAATGTTGGTGTTAGTTTCATTGAAATCTGACCGGAATATCGTAATATTACATTTTTGGCCCAGTCTTGACCTCTTATTCAATTCAGCATGCACACTTTGTTCAGTTCTGGCATATAGTGCTTGGCAAAGAAAAACATTTTTGACCTTTTCGTGACCTTGACCTTGACCTTTGACCCAATCACTTCCAAAAAGCAATCGATTGTTCCTTGGGTCATGACCAATTATCCCAGTAAATTTAATAAAAATCGGCTCAATTTACGTTTTTGACCTTTTCGTGACCTAGACCTTGACCTTTGACCCAATCACTCCCAAAAAGTAATCGATTGTTCCTTGGGTCATGACCAATCATCCCAGTAAATGTCATAAAAATCGGCTCAATTTACGTTTTTGACCTTTTCGTGACCTTGACCTTGACCTTTGACCCAATCACTCCCAAAAAGTAATCGATTGTTCCTTGGGTCATGACCAATCATCCCACTAAATTTCATAAAAATCGGCTTAATTTACGTTTTTGACCTTTTCGTGACCTTGACCTTTGACCCTTGACCTAATCACTCCCAAAAAGTAATCGATTGTTCCTTGGGTCATGACCAATCATCCCAGTAAATTTCATAAAAATCGGCTCAATTTACATTTTTGACCTTTTCATGACATTGACCTTTGACCTTTGACCCAATGACTCCCAAAAACGAATCGATTGTTCCTTGGGTCATGACCAATCATCCCACTAAATTTCATAAAAATCGGCTCAGTTCTGTCTCAGTTATACGAAGTACAAACAAACATTTTGACCTTGACCTTTGACCTTTGACCAGAGTTATACGAAGTACAAACAAACAGACATATTCACAAATAAATAAATAAATAAATAAATAAATAAATACACAGCCGTCAAAACATAACCTTCTGGCGAAGGTAACAAACAAAAAAAACGGCTCCCAAAAAATCTTCTAAAGCGGCTCCCATTGTGGAGCCGGTTCCCATCGTTCACTTCAAAGACCAGGTTCTTAGAGCCGTTTCGTTCTCGACCGACACATCACTAGTGACCGTGTTTTGAATCCTCTTTATTAAAATTCCATTCTCTTTGGTATGATTCTTGACGATAGACAACTGGATGAACCAGAAGTCCAGACCCCTTTTGGAAAGGGAGTATAAGCATTTCAATCTTTCCAGAAAACAATTCAAGGCATTGTCATACGACATTTTTAAGATCTCAAGAGACTATTTGAATGAAAACAGAAACGGCAGCAGAGTGCCCCCCATTGCATTAGGAACAGGGGTTCGAGGGCCGGATGCGGCCCACCAAACGGTTCAATACGGGGTGTAATGCTGATTTAAGCTAAAATATGAATATGAATATTTTTCTTTCCTGACTTGTCACATCTCAGGAAAAATCCAAGCTAACAAAGCTAACAAAATTACAAAGACAAATTACACAAATTACAAAAAAAAAATCCCTTGGAATCAGCAACTCTACTCATACTAAGAGGTGACTCTAGGCTCAGATGGGGCACCCAAGCGAAATGTCAAAAGAGTGAATATTTGAAAGAAATTTTCCACTACTCTAGCAAAGCGTGAGCTCATATTAACCCCCCAAGGGCTTGCTGGGCCCAAGCAGCTGCCTGCCGAGCTAGTGAGAAGTTGTCCCTCTGCTCAGTGTTGTAGTCTACGTAGAACGCAGGTATACGGAGTATACCCACTTCAAATTTTCAGGGATTTCAGTATACCCACTTAAAATTGATCCATTATTTTGAATAGCACAAATATATTCAGTATACCCACTTCAAAAAATGCTCAATATACAGTATGCCCACCATAAAAAGTAGACTACACCACTGCCTCTGCTCATACTCCACTTAAAGCGATACTGTGCCATTTTTGGAAGTGAGCTTATTTTACACCTCCCCTTGAGTTATATGATTGAGGTTCACCTTTCTCCTGCTACCTTGGATTCAATTTTAGTTACTAGATTGGAGGTAAAATTCGCACTGGCAGACTCAGAGAGCAAAGCAGAGCTGACACATCACTTATGCGTTAAATTCCTTCAAGGGTGCAAGAACTTCTCTGACACTGTTCCTCCGCAGACCAAGAGAATAAAATTGCCCTGCTGTGTTAAGATGTCTCACACCCGTTACCCCAAATGAACCAATGAAATTGAAACACCTCTCATTTCCAAAGCTGTTTTACACTAAAAGTATATGGATATTTTTGGAAACACATTGGTTTTGGCCTGTGCATTTAAAAATTCTGCTCTAACAAATGTCCCATTTAAGGGGCTAAAACACACCTGTAACAATGAAGTTTATTTTTATCCACGTCATGTTTACACGTTAAAGAGAGACTGTGTGAGATTTTTAGTTGTTTATTTCCAGAATTCATGCTTCCCATTCACTAATCTTACCTTTTTCATGAATACTTACCACCAGCATCAAATTCTAAGTATTCATTATATGACTGGAAAAATTGCACTTTTCATACATGAAAAGGGGGATCTTCTCCATGGTCCGCCATTTTGAATTTCCAAAAATAGCCATTTTTAGCTGCAAAAATGACTGTACTTGGACCATACTAGAAAATATTTGTTTATTACTTAGTATCTGGTTATAATATCTGGTTATAATATCTGGTTTGCCAAGCCCTGTCTGCTGGGATCCAAAACGCCCATAATACAGCCCTGCCTAGGGCTCAATTCGAAACGGGAGGCAGTGACTCGATGACTCTCCTCCTACATAAACAGGTCACTGATCAGATAGGTGAAGTTAGCTGATGAGGCAGCCGTTACGAACGGCACTAACGAGTTCGCTACCTTGCGCATTTGATGTTACGGCGATTCTATGGCGGGAGTTACGCTCATCACGTTAGCCCTTAGCTTACGCATGCTATTTGAACAGTGAATGATCGTCAGACGACGGAATCGTAAAATAGGCTATAAATAGATCTAGCGACAGCATATTTAGATACTACAATGTTGATTTATCCATTCGATTTTCAATATCTACATACATAAGTGTCAGAATAAAGAGTATGATAAGGTAGTAGCTTGGGTAGTAGCCATGTTTGTTTTTCAGGTTTCAGGGAGGTGGCGCACAGCATGTTGGGTACCAAGGCAGCGAAGTCAGCATCTGATGCTGACCTCAAATATCCCCGTTACGCCCACAAATGCAGTCAACTGCCGAGGGAGGAAATAAAGCAATTTTTCGTTTCGATCCACACTTCACGACTCGATGTCCAGTTAGCTCACTGGAAGGACAGCTGCCTTCCCTGTTTCGAATTGAGCCTACGTCTTGTCCCAACCTAGCCTGATTATCATTGACTTCAGCAACACCTGAAGCTGTTGCGTCACTTGGAGGGCACAGCCTGGCTAGTCCCAACCCTGCCCCGTCTCTCTCTCTGCCCACTTAACTTCCTGTCATAATCTCTACTTTCCTATCAATAAAGGTACAACAATCTTTTTAAAAGGTTACTTAAATTACACCACAAGTGGCATTTGTCTTAAAAGGCCGAATGTGACGTAAGCAACTTTTGCGTGAAGAAAAAGAAAAGGGTTGCTATACACCAGTGGTTCTCAACTTTTTAAAAAATATATAAATGCCTCCTGGACCTCACCATAAGCCTCCCAACGCTCCCTTGACCTCATCATAAGCCATCATGCCACTACCTCCCCCCCATTGGCGACTAAGCACCACCCCTCTCAGCTGTATCCTTCCCATGACCCCCAGGAGGCCCCCATTGAGAAATACTACTGAAGACTCCCCATGAACTATGACGTTTTCAAAGTGGGGGGCGGGGACCCCTGGGGGCCGTGAAGGTATGCCAGGGGGGCTGCGGCAAGTTGGCAAGAAAAATATACTGATTTAAAATGAATAATTTAATAAATTGAAGGGGCATTCCACCGGTGGAGACATGAATATGTATTGAAAGTGGGTCATATATATAGTAAAATAGTAGCATACTTTTCTAATTTGGTGCCTTCTTGGCCGAAAAAAGGTAGAAAATGACTTTTTAGTGCTTGTGGATTTGTGTCAACAATCCCCATAATGCATTGCAATGCTCAAGTTCCACAGGCCACACCCAGGCAGCCCTGCCAATAGCCCCGTACGACTTCGTTGCTGTCGATCAACATTGACGAAGCACGTGAGCGAGAACTTGTTGTCACGATGTGGGTGTTATTAAATACAGCGCATTTACAGTCGGCCACAAATATGAACGAGACGATGAGCTCGCACCGGTTTGCTCTACTAACACACCACGTGTGAGGAGTGGGGGGACAGGCAGTGGGGAGGAGCTAAAGTGGGGACCTGTGCAAACTTGTGTAGAGGTGTGAGCCAAGACCCATATATACACATGAGTGAGTTGTTGACCAACCAGTTCATGGGTGCGTGACCTCGGAGGCAGTCCGCAGACGAACGTTGAAGGGGATAAGCAACTGCAGAGGTTGCAAGATCTGACTGCAGTCGCATTCATGCCATGATAGTTTTACACCATGTGACATGTCACCTCGTCAACGCAACATCACCGAAATTTTGAAGTTTGACTGGAAATCTAACCGTCATGCAGCATTTTCATCCAGAGTGCATTGCTGTCTAAATGCGCATGCATGTGTTGACGACATGTCGATCGCACCTAGTGACTTACTGAAGCCTCAATGCCAGTGATTTCAAAAGCACTGGCACACTGATTTGTGATAGGTCTGTTAGCGCATTAGGTCCAACCCCCTAATGGCGGGGTTGAAAGGGTGGGGGAAAGGCTTGTAGTCTCAACAGAAATCCACCTCTCTTACACTTCCTCTTACAATGATGCAAAATTACCATTTTTACATCATTGTAGGAGGAACTGTTAAGAGGTGAATACAGATTTCTCCTGTCTCAGGGGTAATTGAGAAAGTGTTGCACATTCAAAAGTATGACTGGATGTCTAGCAATGGAAAGCCTAATGCAAATGGGTGGAGTGTCCCTTTAAGTAGCCAAAATAGACAAAAATAAGTTAAACAATTCCAGTGGAATCATTTTCTTCTTTAAAATGTTTATTATTATTGTACTTGTATTGTACTTATTATTGTACTTTCTGTAGTAGCCTACTTGAATGGGTTTAGGAAGGCACCAAATTCATTGACTTATGAAGGCGGGTGCACAGAAAGCTCATGTCAGGGGGGTCTTGGTTGGAATCTACTGGTATATGGGGGCCTTGTCATGGTGAAGTTTGGGAACCCCAGAGCTATGACATGTATGGTAATGGAGCTGAAAATATTATGACTAACTTTGCAGATGACAACATCTTAAAATAGGAATAATGATGTAGGCCTTCTTGCCTGGTGCTGTTCAGGTAACAAAAGTCATACCAATGTGACATATATGACTATGGGCTTAGCACTTGTCCTTCGATCAGGGGCCAAGACGGCCCCTCTCCTGTGCTCACTCACCCCAGTATTTTGAATCTTCTTCGCGGGAGGCTGTGAGATAACTAAGGGGGGCACTCTGGCTCTCCTGCCATATTGAGGTACAAGATTCGCACCCGATAGGTTGGGTGAGAATTTTGGTCAGAGTATATAAGGGGTTCTGAGGAGAGACAACTGCAGTGCCCTCCACGAACAGCATCGAACACAAGAGCAACCAACCCCAGGGAGTCATCATGAGCTATAACCCGGAAAGGATCTCCTCCTACCGTCGCCGCTTCGAGAGCGGACTGGCCTCCTCATCCCCCTCTCTCCAGAGCCGCGTCTCCAGCCCCTCCTCAACTCAGTGGAGCAACCGGGGATTCTCAAGCTACAATCAAGCTACGAGCTACAATCGTAATACTGTCGTGGGGAGCAAGGCACTGCCTGGTTCCCGCAGCAGGGTACAGGTGACTGGGTAAGACTAGCCTAAACCTTTTCTCTCAGCTCGGTGACCTGTCACTTTGGGAACTGCAGAACTGTAGTCAAGATAAGGCGCAAAGGTGCATCTTGTTTTCAGTGTGAAAAGGTCGACAGTTTACGGCCTCCAAAAAAGCATGGTACTTTGGGGAAATGTAGCCTACTGTGTCTGATACTTGAAAATAAGGGTAACGCATAGACTTCCAAATTTAGTGAAGCACCTGACAATGTCGTCTCTTTATATTGGTGTGAACATGAGAAATGTATCTGAGAATGCTGCTATTTGAAAAAAAACATTATTGTGTATGACACAACTGATCACTAGCCAAATACTGACTTCAGAGTTGATAATCTTCACCACCAGAGCAGCAGAGGCAAGAGAGAAATATAATGTGTGTTGTATACTATTCTGGGGTGCATTTCTCAAAAGAGAAGTTGTTAGCAACTTTGGAATTTTGCCAGTGGGAAAATGCATTGAAAACAACAAAGTAGCTAATGTAGTAAGCAACTTTGGTTTTGATAAATGCACCCCCTGAATTGAGATGCATGCCAGCTTAGCCTATAGTGACCTAGTGAGTGACCCATGTGCTGTATGCTCTTCACCACAGAAGCAGTACATTCATGAGCATGAGAGCCCGGTACTTGAGCCGTGCCGCTGGGGCTGGGGCTGGGGCTGGGGCTGGGGATCTGGATGCAGCGTCTGCAGAGAACCAGGCCTTCCTGAACACTCGCACCTCCGAGAAACAGGAGATGATCACCCTTAACGACCGTCTGACCAAGTACATTGAGAAGGTGAGGCGAGCAACAGACTACACCCCAACTCTCCAAGTTTCTCTCAATTTACCACTTTCATGCCATTGTGTGTGTGTGTGTGTGTGTGTGTGTGTGTGTGTGTGTGTGTGTGTGTGTGTGTGTGTGTGTGTGTGTGTGTGTGTGTGTGTGTGCGCGCGCATGATGTGTGTGCATGATGTGTGTTCATGCATGTGTATGTCTGATGCTTGTGTATGTAATTCGCATATGTGTGTGTGTGTGTGCATGATGTGTGTTCATGCATGTGTATGTCTGATGCTTGTGTATGTAATTCGCACATGTGTGTGTGTGTAACAGGTGCGTTCCCTGGAGTCTCAGAACAAGACTCTGGAGACGGAGATTGAAACGATGCAGAACCGCTTCAACAGTCCCTCAGGCCTGCACATGCTCTACGAGGAACGACTGAGGGAGATGAGGAGGGTGGCTGACCAGATGATGGCTCAGAGGGTGAGTGAGGGTGGCTTGGCTATCACAACTGAAAGTCTCTTGTGCAGCGATAAGAGGTACAGGTAGTATGGGTGGGCACAGAGGGTAAGGTGTCAGACATACCAAGACCGAACCGAAGCGAGACGAACAGGGTCTTTCAGCTTAGTTTCGGCCGGTGTGCTCTACTCTGCCTTTCACACTGACAGCGTCGGCGTGCGCGGCCAGTCCTGTTCAAACCAAGTAAGCACAAGTAAATATTCTCTTCCCTGCAGGACCTGGCGGTTGCTGCTAAGGATGCCATGGGTGTCCAGGTGGAGATGCTGAAGGCCAGGTACAGTGAGGCTCTGGAGGCCCACAAGAAGGCCGAGAGGGACATCGAAGCTGTCCGCCCCGTAAGTTGGAAGAAAAACCAACAACAACAACGTTTAAACATATGACCCAGATGGACAGTAAAGCCTTCTGCCCTGCAAGTGAAATCCAATAGTACTGTACAGGGTAATGGTAACGTAAAGTATGAGCCAGATGGACAGATCTCTGACTGTGTGTTTGTGACTTTGTTCCCCACAGGATGTGGATGCTGCTACTGCTGGCCGCATCACCCTGGAGAAACAGCTGGATAACCTGGAGCACCAACGGGAGTTCCTACAGAGGGTCCACAAGCAGGTGTTACACACACAAACACACACACACACACACACTCATACAATTTCTGATCCCCCCACCCCCACCTACTGTACCTACCTCTACACTGCCTGGGTTAGTGAAGATGAGAATGTAAGGTGGCTTTCATACAGTAGCTCATGTGGAATTGTCCCCCTTGCGGTGACATAGCTCAGTGGGCTACTGTGCTAGCCATGCTACGCCCTCCTAGTGACGCATCACCTTCAGCGTTACTTCTAGTCAGGCCAAAAGGAACATACATGTAGTTTCTGAGCTAAAAATCGGGAACACCCAGATTGTCTGAAAACAATTAACTACAGCGGCCCTGGGTAGAGGCGTGTTCAAGGCAGTGATGTGGTTTAAGCAGAGACGTTCTATTGGGACTAAGAATATATTTGGTTTAAACTTCAACAAAGCTTTTAATGGCATCGACCAGTAGCAAACCGAGGGAGGCTGGTCAACCATGCCATTTGGGAAGCGTTAATCGTTATGCACGAGGTCAGACTATGTCTCGAACAGAGATTTCAAACCAGCCTGATCTCCAAAAATTCCGTGCTCCTGGACACGGATGTTAAGGACATGAAATCCGTGCCCAGGAGCACGGATTTTGCCAAAACTCCGTGCTCCTGGACACGGAATTGTTTTCCGTGCTCCTGGACACAGAATTGTTTTCTGTGATGGGCACACGGAAGTGCTTTCTATAGGCTATTACCACAGCACTGTGTAACTCATTAGAATGTCCGTGCTCCTGGACACGGATTTTGTGCCCTTAACATCCGTGTCCAGGAGCACGGAATTTTTGGAGATCATGTTGTTCAAACTCGATGATAATCCAGCAACTAGTGCAAATATCTGGGCTCATGGGTCAACTCAACTGAGCAAGATCTAAAAGTGAGGAATGCACTTGCATGGAGGGCCCTGTATGGAACGACAATCTCCTCCAAATAAAACATCAAATAAAACGTAGCTTCTTCTATGCGACAGTAGAGTCAGTTCTCCATTATGGCAGTGAATGCTGGACCCTTAAGCCAACCCTAGAGAAGTCCCTTGATGGGTGCTACACCAGGATGCTTCGTGCAATGCTTAACATCAGCAGTAGTGCATATGTAACCAATGAAACCCTGTATGAGGGAATACCAAGAGTGAGTGAGAAGATTGCTGTAAGGAGAATGAGACCTACAGGACACTGCCAAAGGCACCAAGAATTGCCAGCCAGCTCACTGGCGCTGTGGGAACCATCACGAGGGTGCCGGTTAAGAGGACGTCCCACACTAACATACATATATGTGGACATACTCAAGAAATGACATGGGGGCATGGGGCCATGGGGGGGGGGGAGTAGGCCTACCAGTGAATTGAAAAGATGTATGGAGAATCGGGATGACTGGAAGCAACGATGGAAGGCTCGTCTGAGGACGACCTAGAGAACGCCATACTTTTACACAAGGGACCCAGGTTATATTCCAACTTTAGCGCGTTCAGGCCGACTGAGAACCGTGCTGGAGCCCGTTCCTGCACCAAATCGCGAGCTGGCCGTCGTGTTCATGCCACAGGTATTAACGTTCACAAACTGGAAAGATGGTTTGCGAACCGCAAAATACTTGTTTTTTCTCTGCGAACTGTGACAACAACGTGGCTGTCAGCAGGTTCATCCGGGTAACAGAGTCATGTGCGGGAAAAGTTCTGAGCCCGGTATGAACACGGGAGTTCGCAAGTAAGCACTTTAGTGCCGAACGTAACTGGTGCGGGCACCGACACCGGCTCCATTCTGGTCGGCCTGAATCCCCTACTTGAGGTCATTTCCTGATCCTCCACAACCTCTCTCTCTCTCTCTCTCTCTCTCTCTCTCTCTCTCTCTCTCTCTCTGTCTCTCTCCCTACTAGGGATGCAAACGATTAATCGATTAATCGACTTAAATCGATGAATGTGTTAATCGATTAAAAAACATTAATCGCAATGAATCGCCAATTCAACTGACAAGAGACCCAGGTGAAATGGGCATGTGAAGAGTGTGTGAAGAGGGGTGTGAATAGTGGGAAGATTTGAATCACCTTTGTATTAAAGAATTGATATAGAATTAATTTGAATTTAGTATTTTATCTCAATTTTTTATTTAAATTTCTAGATTTAGAAGATTTGTTTTGAGAAAAAAGATTTTGGAGGCAAAACGCCGCTTATCAATTAATCGTAAGTCGATCGATAAGACTATCAACTAACGATTAATGAATTAATCGATAATTTGCATCCCTACTCCCTACTCATTTCCTGTTTCTCTCGCTGCCTTCTCTGGTTAATAAACGTGTAAAACCCCCAAAAATAAAAGTGTCTCCTTTGCACAGGAAATCGAGGAGCTGAAGGCTCAGCTCTACAGCTGGATGGCTAAGGGGGATATGGCGTTTGCTCTGCCCAACCTCGGCACTGCATTCAAGTCCATCCAGGCACAGTACGACAGCATGGCGTCAAAGAAGTTACAGGTACAGTAGCCTTACCTTCCTAAAACACCACAGACTAGCAGCGTTGCAGGAATTAAAATATTCCTTTAGAGTAGAGTCAGGGCCGGTTCTGGCTTATTTGGTGCCCTAGGCGAGTTTGAGTTCTGGCGCCCCCCCCCCTTACCTTTGAAAGAAAAAAAAAATCTTTCTTATACCTCACAGAACACAAGACTAATATCCTTAGTAAGCTTAACTAAATAGCATCAAGAACAATAACCGTTTTTCATCAAATGGATTTGTGGTTCTTTTTGACAGGCGACCAACACATCAGATTGAGTCGCATGAAAGTAGCTTCACTGTGTGGTGTGTTGGATGTGATGGTGGTGGGGCCCCCAACCCCAGATGAGAGGGAGGTTATCAATGTGTTTGAATTGTAACGTGAAATTGAAATGCCAGGAGAGTGATACAGTACATTTGCATGTAAAATGCATGTGTAGACAATAAGCCTACCAAGGAGGTCTGCATTGATCTACACTATCTACAGCATCACAAAGCATGGCAGCATAACAATTTTAATAAGCTACACATTTGTGCTGTCTTCCAAACCAATTTCATTTCTGGACTGGAAATAGTGGTGCATTTGTGAGTAGGAGAATTAAATGAGAAGGGGGCTATCTATGTGTTTGGAGGGACAGGGTGAGAGAAAGGGAGAAGAGCTGTCACGCTATTCAATTTCATAATATACAAAATATAGTAAATAGCCTCACTTGTCTGCTGTGCATGGTTCTGTTACATGATTAATGTAGGCTATGTCATTCTGGTCTGGAAATTAATGTTTTTTTAAGCTTACAACAAGCAGGTAATTCATGTGGATGGAAGGAGATATGGCAGCTAAAATTGTTTTAAACATTGCACCAGTCTTACTTTACATTGCTTGTCAACCTAAGCAAGTATTATGATATCAGGTGGGTGTTAGTGAGTAGTGAGTAGGCTACTAACAGCTACTTTACTGGATTTCATTGCTTGGCATACTTGGCTAATGTTAGCATGCTAACTAGCGATTTCTCTGATCAAAAACAAAGCTCTTTTTCTCTCTAATTCCAAATAGTAACCTCATAACGATTAGGCTTTCCATAATCACAAACGGTTGCTGATTACATCACATAGTTCCAAAACACCCTCTGAAACTCCTGCATCATGCAATGAGTGGTTTAATGAGAACAATCTCCATACAGCAGAGCAGCACTACTGTTTGCGCTTGCCCCCTCTGTCTCTCGAGTGAGTCTCCAAATTCAAAATAGATCGAACGCTGTCACTCGTCCCGCCCCCTTTCTCAGAACTGTCTGTTTATTGGTTCACAGACTTCCCAGAGACAGTTGGAAGAGATATTACTATTGGCTGAGGGGCGCTTTGCCGTGAGGAGCGCTTTCGCCACTCTTTGTTGATTGCGACTTCATAAAAAAACTTCATATCGCAAAATTACGCATAGGAGAGCGCCATTTCGGCGCTCCTTCTTCACATGGCGCTCTAGGCGACCGCCTAGCCGGCCTATGCTAAAAACCGGCCCTGAGTAGAGTAGAGTAACTTTATTGATCCCCAGGAGGAAATTCATTGACAATGGAGCGAGCTACAGACATCTCCTAGACAAATTGAGAGACTAAAGATTTTACAAGGATACAGACTTAATGTTGAATTTACGAATTCGAAGTTTAAAATTGAATAAAAAATATATAATAGTATATATATAGTTAGATTTGGTCAATGAATTTTGCGATATCTGATTGGACGAACCACACCGGGGAGGATGTCAGTTAATATCAATCCTCTCACTCATGTCATATTGCTTAATTACATCATGACAAGTGAAAAGTTTAATATTATATATTATTATATTAAAGTTCACATGAAAATTGGATAAGGATTTTAAGTTAAATGTATAAATGTGACCTCTAGCATTGAAAAAAACAGTAACAGGACGTCATTTAATATTTTTGATTTCTTGGCAGGAAATGGATACATGGTACAAGACTCAATTCCAGGGCATGTCGCAGAAGTCAACGAGACGCGTGGAATCTATCTGCAGCGCCAGAGAGGAGATCAAAGGGCTGAAGACAGAGGTGAGGCAGGGCTCTCAACACAGACCTTCTCTTTAAAGGTGCACTGGGTAATATTTTAAGTACATTTTTTCCAGAATACATGCTAATCATTCTACAATATTACCTTCATCATGAATACTTACCACCACCATCAAATTCTAAGTATTCATTATGACTGCCAAAGTGGTACTTTTCATACTTTCAAAAGGTGGAGCTGCTCATTTTCTGCCATTTTGAATTTCCAGAAATGGGCCTTTTTGCTCACTGTAGTAAATTTTAGTTTATTTCTTGGTAAATATTCATGAAAAGATCATATTTAGAAAGCACAAGCGCCTTGGGCACTGACTGTTATACGGGAGACCCAGGTCCGATTCTGGTCTGGTGTTTCCTGAATTCCTCTTTCTCCCAATGCTTTCTTACCCCTTCTTAAACTGTCCTGTCCAATGAAGGCAAAAAACGCACAAAACACCCATTCACATCACATTACGCTTAGCTGATGCTTTCATGCCACACTTTTTGAGGAAATGTAATCATTACATTTGTTTAGAGAAAAACGGCAATGTCATCTGCAATTACTATATTTATAAATACACAGGTGCTTCAGCCTAAGCCATCTTCAGCATCTACTTGGTCCCCTCATGCACTGTGTGTGTGTGTGTGTGTGTGTGTGTGTGTGTGTGTGTGTGTGTGTGTGTGTGTGTGTGTGTGTGTGTGTGTGTGTGTGTGTGTGTGTGTGTGTTTAGATATGTAGTCAGGAGTGGGAGGTGGATAGGCTGAGGACCAGGAACGAGGTTCTGGAGGCAAAGCTGCGTGATGCTACCGAACGCTACAGGAACGAGGAAGAGACTCTCCAGGTAAGCTCCACCCCCCAGGGTCACCACGGCAACCACCAGCATTGATGGTGCTAGACAGATGACCGATGGTGCTCGGAACACAATTAAACTATTAAACGGTTGCAGGTGCACTGATAATCCATTTTAAGTGTACATTTAAATGCAGTGGAAACAGGTGCTGTAAATAACAAATTGCCGATAATATAAAATGTTCTTCACAGGAAAAAGCAAAATGGCAAAATAAAGCACATGTAGAACAAACAAGCTTTACATTTGGTTTTAGAATGTGAATAGTCTGGCCATATTATACTACAAGTATGTGTTACACAATGAAATTGTGATTAATAGTCCTCTTTCTTCAATTTTCCGCAATACACCACAATTTGGATTGCATAATAATTACTTGTATCTTCTACTTATATCTTCCATTTGGCAACTTTGAAATAGATGAGCTTTCTTTGTGTCCTCCAGGCCAGGATCGATACTTTCAATCAGGAGCTGAGTGCCATCAAGGGCAAGATCACAGTGACGCTGAAGGAATACCAGGACCTCCTGAATGTTAAGAAGTCCTTGGAGATGGAGATCACAACCTACAGGTCAGACATGTCTCCATGCCCTCCTTGTAACCTCATGTTAATGTTACGATGAATGACTTGTAGGTCTGCATGATGAGCAATCTACAGCAGATGCTCAAGCGGTCTGTTTTTGGGAGTTTGCTGAGATTACATGTTCCAAATATTTGTATTTGCCTCACAGAAATAGTTGGTAACACACAACCCTCCTCCTGCAGTCAATGTGAACCAACACTCAGATTCAGACAATGTACTACAGTATGTAAAACACATTCATTTTCACACTGAATTAAAAACGAAGGCCATACTCTTACTGTATATTTGCTCTTGTGTCTACTGTGTCCTGCAGGAAACTGATCGAGGGTGAGGACAGCCGCATGAACAGCATGGTGAGCAGTTTGCCCCTCATGGGCAGCGCTGGCATGATGGCCTTGGAAAGCGCGTCATCTGTGAGTGCAAGTATCGTGTCAGCTACCGAAAAGCGTGCTAGCCTGACGTTTGAATCGGCTTCCGTGACCAACGGTGTGTCCAATGGCGTGAACGGTGTGTCCAATGGTGTGAGCGAGGTGTTAAACGGTGTAAACGGTCATTTCGTGGAGATGGAGCCCAAGATTGTGGTCAAGACCATCTCCTCATCCTTCCCCGTGCAGCAGGCCGTAGAGGTGATCTAGAGGAAGACCGTGCTCATGAGGTAAACACACACACACGGGGCTCTAAATTAACACCCTAAAACGGTCAAATACTGGTGAAGAAAAAGAAAACTTACTAGCCACTTTGACCCATTAGTGAGTGTATGTTTGGCCAGTAAGATCTACTGCACAAACACAGTAGAGTTTGCTGAGATTACATGTACCAAATATTTGTATTTGTCTCACAGAAATAGTTGGTAACTCACAACCCTTCTGCAGTCAATGTGAACCAACACTCAGATTCAGACAATGTACTACAGCACTGGTTCCCAACCTTTTTTTGTCCTGTGTACCCCCAAGCCATTTTGTGATATGATGAGTACCCCCTCGCCCTCACTCATGCTCTGTTCCTCTATCCCAATGTGACTACAGTCAATATATTTGTTATTATTCAATTTTTCCGCGTACCCCCTGAGGTGTGCTCGCGTACCCCTAGTGGTACACGTACCCCTGGTTGGGAAACACTGTACTACAGTATGTAAAAGCCACTTTGACCCATTAGTGAGTGTGTGTTTGGCCAGTGAGATCTATTGCACAAACACACATTTTGGGTAGTGATGAAAAAAGTTAATTTAGAGCCCTGCACACACACGTACACACTAACACACATAAACAAAGTGCAAGTACTGCATGTCTTATGCTTGGTCACTTCAGAGCACGGAGAGGAAGTATTTAGTAGACTCAGTCACTTATCACATCACTAATGGTTTTTGTCAATGTGTTTCATGGTTTACAAATGTACGCAGTCATATGCAAGCACATGCACATACACTGCGTATGCGCGTTCATGCACACACATACACACACAGACACACACACGCACACACACATACACACACAAACATCCGCAGGAGTTTAACCGACCTTTTCCCCCCCAGAACAGTTAAGACCAATGAGAACATGATGCAGAGTGACACACAGGAACGAACCTTAATAATCTCTGGGGCCGCAGATGACAACCTTTGAGGAAGACACAAGTCAACCCCCCCCATCCTCATCTCTGACCTCCATGACCTGATGACCTTGACCCATGGCAACAACCCCTAGTTGCCCCCCGATTGTTCTTGGTTGTGTCGTGTTGTGTGGCCCTTTGCTTTTAAACCAGAGAAAGTAGAATAGATGAGAAGACTCAACTCTGATTGGTTCCCATTGTAGCCAATAATATTGCAGTTCTGCCTAGTTGGCGAATGCAGGCAAGTGGAATTAAATATCTTCTATTGCAATTTCCAGTCATAAACCTCATAAATGAATAAAAATCCTATGCAAAAAAGCTATGGCTGGTATTATGCAAGGGGCTGTATTGTCAATTTTTTTAGGTGTTTAGATTTCCAGCAGGGCAGAACATTCCGACCTGTAGCCTACTGGCTAACACCCTGCTAATGTATATGGATTTTGCCTCATAAATTCACCTTCCTGACTAGTGGCACAAAATGTTTTAAAAAATACTCCAATATGTTATTTTTGAACATATTTTCAGGGCAAAACATTATACAACGGTAAAAAAAAGAAATGCATGCATTGAAACCCAGTAATTTTTCAATTGTCTGTGGTGGCACTGCAGCTAGTTGGCAATAACGAGCAACTTCCATCTGTGAGCCTTCTCTACATAGAGATGTTCTGTTAAACTAACCCGTAGACCTGCTTTCATGTCCTTCTGTGGGTCCTCTCTCCTCCCGTGGCACACCAAGCAAAGAAATAAACAAACCTGCAAGTGAAAGTCCTGTCTCCTGTGTGATTTGATCATAAAATAATGACTACGAGCAGTGTGTGAAAAGAGTAAGAGTGAAAACATCTACCTCAGTATCGAGGGCAGGCAGCCATAGCCTATTGGTTAGGAAGTAGGTCTCACCCCAAATTGCTCCAGGAACTGTAACCAATACCCCGAAAAAGAATGTCTATGAGTGGCTTTGCATAAAAAGCGTCAGCTAAGTGTAATGTAATGTAATGTAATGGTTACAAGTGCGGCACAAGTACTGTTTGGGAAGTAGTTGCTAGTGCAGAATCAGAATGGCCATGGGCAGCCTAACCACAACTTGCAGGCCGGAAATGCAGTGGGAGTACAAAAAAACATTGAAATTTGTGGGGTGATAAAGTGGCTACAGCACAGTACTGTAAAACCACACTTCAATTGAACAAAAATGTTGGCCCTGCTGTGGCCAACCGGTAGGGCACTTGTTTACCATGCGGCTGACCCGGGTTCGATTTCCCCACCCCGGGTCCTTGGCCCGCCCTTCCCCATCTCTCTCATCGTTCGCTTCCTGTCACCACCTTCACTGTCCAATCATAAATAAAGTGAAAAAAAGACCAAAAAATATCTGGTTGCAGAGTGTACGGCACAAGTTATTTTGCTGCGCCGCCCTCCAAGAGCAGAAAGTCAATTTTGAGGAGGGGAGTGTGGCTGTCTACATAGTATAATTATTTACGATAGAGATCTGGATGAATCCCAAGTCCAGAGACCTTTTAGCCTGGGAACTCCCATACTGCCTTTAGTTCTACATAATCGTTTCGATCTGTAATCTCACTTGTGATTAGGTTTGGTGTTAACCAGGCAAGAGACCTTTTGGGAAGGGAAACATTTGAATCTTCCTAGAAGAAGAGAAAACGAGGCCTTGGCATACAAGACATTTTTAAGATTTATTTTACAAAGATCTCAAGGGACGAATTAATGAAATCAGACACAGGGAAGAACAAAGACAAGAAAAAGAAAAAAACAACAGCAGAGTACCCACATTGCTTTAGAAATACTGTTGCAGGAGGAGACAGGAGGGTTTTCTTCCCCCTCATAGAAAACCCATTCCCCACCGCTCTAGCAGTGTTCCTGACAACTCTTTGTGTGCATTCCAACATGCACACTCCCGTCCTCCACTTGCGCTTGTGGCCTCGCCCCACCTCCTGGCCCCTCCTCTGTGGAGAAAACAATAAAGTTTCCCAGCTGTCAGCCCAGCCACAACAACTTTTGGGGGACTGTTTTTCATTCACCATCCCAATTGCAAATGAGAAAAAGACTTTATAATTGAGCTTTTGCGAAGTATTGAAATATAATGCTGTTGACAGTGATTTCATCATGACGTATTACTTCCTGGTACGAGGCCACAAGCGCAAGTGGAGGAAGCAAGGTCGCATATTTCAACGCACCATAGTAGTTCATGGGTGCAAGTCAAACTAGTTCCTTCTGTACTGTCCTGTTGAGTGTGGCCTTGTGATACCAGGCTCAATGCCGTTTTATACGATATCTCACAAAAGCACAATTCAAAGGTCATTCTCTCATTTGCAATTGGGATGTTGAACGAGGGAAAGGCTCCCCAGAAGATGTTCTGCCTGGGTTGACATTGAGCACACTATTGTGTTTTTCGCCACAAGGGGGCACCACAAGCAGACTTCCACTCCGTATGACTACTTGTGTTTGGTTCCAGAAAAGGGGCCTGCACCTTGCATATCTTAATCACTGTACAATAAAAAACACAAGATATGCAAGGTGTGGGCTCTTTTCTAAAAAAAAAAGAGTTTGGTCCAGCACCAGAACAGTTTCAGTGGGTGCGATCGACTTAGAATTTTGTCGACCAATGGACAGAAAACACGTGAGCGAGAACTTGTTGTCACGATGTGGGTGTTATTACAACAGCGCATTTTAAAGTCGGCCACAAATATGAACGAGACCATGAGCTCGCACCAGTTTGCTCTACTAATACACCGCGTGTGAGGAGTGGGGGGACAGGCAGTGAGGAGGAGCTGAAGTGGGGACCTGCGCAAACTTGTGTAGAGGTGTGAGACAAGACTCATATACACACGTGAGTGAGTTGTTGACCAACCAGTTCATGGGCGCGTGACCTCGGAGGCAGTCCGCAGACGAGCGTTGAAGGGGGTAAGCAACTGCAGAGGTTGCAAGATCTGACTGCAGTCGCATTCATCCCGCGATAGTTTTGACACCATGTGACATGTCACCTCGTCGACGCAACATCACTGAAATTTTGAAGGTTGACAGTTTATCTAACCGTCATGCAGTATTTTCATCCAGAGTGCATTGCTGTCTAAATGCGCATGCATGCCTTGATGACTAATCGAATGCACTTAATATCTCAGAGTGAAGAGCTCCAAGCTGAAGGATGTCTTGTCTTGCATCTACATAGTGCTAGCGGCTTCAATTGGGCACTCATATTAAATCAATCACTCCAGGTTTGACAAGTGTGTGTGTGTGTTAGGTATTTAAACACCTAAACATGTCTAAAAAGGTCTGAGTGTGTGCGTATGAGTCATTAAACACCTAACGCTCCCACCGTCTTAGTCATCATGCGATTACTGATGAAAGGGCCAACGATTACAATACGATACTTTGTCAGTTTACACTGAAATTCATTTTGCATCCTTGAGAAAGACTTGTTTAAAGGGACACTGTGCAGGAAATGGACAAAAAAGGTACTGCAACTATGCTGCTCATTGAAACTGGGCTGCCTATTGTCAAACTTGATCTTTACATGAAAGTTTACTAAGTAATAAACAAATATTTTCTAGTATGGTCCAAGTACAGTCATTTTTGCAGCTAAAAATGGCTATTTTTGGAAATTCAAAATGGCAGACCATGGAGAAGATCCCCCTTTTCATGTATGAAAAGTGCAAATTTTCCAGTCATAATGAATACTTAGAATTTGATGCTGGTGGTAAGTATTCATTAAAAATGTAACATTAGTAAATGGGCAGCATGAGATCTGGAAATAAACAACTACAAATCTCACAGTGTCCCTTTAAGGATGCAAAATGATGTCAGAGGCTCTAATAGGGGTGGGGAACCTACCGTATGTCTCGAGGGACATTTATGGCCTTTGAGGCAGTCTCATCTGGCCCCCTACATAATTTCAATGCTATGCACTTTCACATTAAATATGACATGTTTTGTAAAGAAATTACAGAAATTTCATTTGCAATACAATTCAGTATATTTTCAGGGGGACCTTTTGAAAGTGGGATTTGTTGTAAAGGTGGCCGCCTTCAATATTGGCCTAGAGTGCAGGGGGAAATCTTAGTTTGTGTTCATAGTACGGCCCTTGGAGGACTTTATAAACTTTGAAGTGGCCCCTTGAATGAAAAAGGGTTCGCCACCCCTGATCTAGAATGACATCGGGGGAGGGGGACCTCTCCCTTCAGAGTGATTTACGGGTTTTTAATTGAAACAACGTGCCAGGGTCCCCTCCCCACACATCACAAGTATGTGTGGATGCACATTTGCCAACTGCAGAATGTGGAGACACTGTGCCATGCCAAAGGCAACAGAGGCCACAGACTTCCAAATCTTAATTTCCAGAAATGTATGAAGTAGAAATAGAAGTACTCTTACAGATGCTCAATATATATATATATTTTTTTTTTGGAAAAGCAGCAGCACTTTTCAAGCAGGTGCTCTTACAGTCTTGGTGGGTAGTAGTAGACATCAAAAAATAAAGACGAGGAAACTGTGGCACTCCGGCTTCATTATTTTTTACTTTTTACTTTTCTTCAAGTCGACATGGGCCACTTTAAGATTAATAAAGTTTGACACAACAATGTAAACAATTATTAAAGGCAATACAAGAACTGAGGTACAGATACAGGAGTGAGATAACACAGAGATTAAACATTGTATTTGTATTGTATAAAAATCAAGTTGCACTTCATCTTCATATTCAAGATATTTGTAAACTTCTACACATTATGATTTTGTCTCCCAAAGTTAATGTTTTTGATTTCCAGGCTAATTCCAACTTTGATCTAACGTATCCCCACACAGACAGGTTTCCCAAACATACAGACATGTTAAAAAGAAAGAAAAACATCAAATGTAGTGTACATCATCATAGACACAAAAGAGACTGAGTTGACATAGCACACCTTGTCCTGTTACACACTGGTATATATATAAAAAAGTTCTTTGCATAATCCTCAAAAATCTCAGTAACTTTTTGTTGTCCAATACTACTGCAAACCACACTGTGTGCATTCCAATATTCGACCTTGCTTCCTCCACTTGTGCTTGTGGCCTCGTACCAGAAAGTAATACGTCATGATGACATCACTGACAACAGCATTATATTTCAATATCTTGCAAAAGCTGAATTGTAAAGTATTTTTCTCATTTGCAATTGTGATGGTGAATGAAAAACAGTCCCCCAAAAGTTACTGTGGCTGGGCTGACAGCTGGGAAACTTTATTGTTTTCTCCACGGAGGCGGGGCGGGGCCACAAGCACAAGTGGAGGAAGCAAGGTCGCATATTGGAACGCACACAGTATCTGGCAGGCGAGTGTTGTTCCAGTTCTATCCATTTGGGGGCCCTAGGTAAAATACCGATATGGGGGCCCCCTTGAATTGTATTTGCTGGCATTTAGCATGGCGGCATTGGCTGTTGGGGGCCCCTAAGAGAGTCGTAGTTGTAGTGGGGCCCTAGGCAATTTCCTAGTTTGCCTATTGGTGAAGCCGGCTCTGGGTGAGTGCCAATTATACAGCATGTGATGGACGCGTCTCTTCATCTCTTGAATACTGTGTACAGCGTTCACAGACGGCAGATTAATCAGGCTAGAACTAAACATTTGATTGCTACCCAGCAGAGGCATCAAAAGTAGAAATGGAAGTAAAATCAAAGTCAAGACTGTTATGTATGTTGGCTGTGAAAAGTCATGATGGTGGTGAAAATGAATTCCCCCTTGGCACAATAAAGGTCATCTATCTATTCCTTTCAACATAGCAGACTTTCATTGAGAAACTGATTTACAGTTACTGTGGATCAGTGTACCTGCCTGTCAGACAGATGGCTGGATCAAATTTGTGGCAGGGATTTTTTTTTTTTTTTTTACCATTTACTACAACACTTTATTTGGTAACACTTCACAATAACATTCTGCTAAATGGTTAGCTGATGGTTAACTAATGTTAAGTAATGGTAAGGTATCATAATGATAAGGGGGGTGGGGGGCATAAGCTCTGCTGCATATTCGTGATTAATAATCGCGATCGTGATTTTGATCTAAATAATCGTGATTATATATTTTTTCATAATCGTGAAGCCCTAATATAGTATTGTCATCAGCAAATGTTTAGTGAGTGTTATACAATTGATTTAATAATGATATATCAATGCTTATAATAGGATTATAGATGCACAACAAACCATTGGCTAACCATTAGTTAACCATTTATGCGGAAGGTTATGGTGAAGTGTTACCCTTTATTTTAAGAGGTCACTGTTACAGTGTCTCTACATCATTATGTACTAGTGGTGTGCATTGGCACTGCCCTCACGATTCTATTCGATTACGATTTAGCGATTCGATTCGATTCAATTCTACGATGCATTGCAATGTATTACATTTCTACTAAAAGCAAAGCAAATGTTTCTTCAGTCATGATGAGGCAATACAAGTAGTCAGATACTGAACATTGTATTGGCTGTTTTCTGTATCAGTCTTGAAATTTTCAATGCTTTGAAGTGCTTCTATTTAATTTAACATTCATTTGCTCCTGAAATATCCACGGAAGTAATTGGAACTTAAAACATTTGCTGCATTGATTCTGGAACTTGCCGCATTGAATTGAATTGTCCATGCCCCGCATTGCATTGCATTGCCAAATCGATTATTGTTGACACCACTATTATGTACAGTGGAATAACCGCTGTAACAACCACGTAATATCACAGAATTGTGGTGTGCTTAAATCATGAATTTACTTCTACTGTTCTTATGGACACCTCTGCTCCGCCGCACGGCATAGAGAAGAATTAAGACAGTAAAGAAAGCCCTTTCAATAGCGAGTAGGAAGATAAGAAGACAAGTGCAGATACAGTAAACCTAAGAACCTGTTATGCTGTATAGCAGCAGTCATTTCCAACCTATGGGCCGGGGCCCACTGGTGGGCCCTGAAGGTATTCCAAGTGGGCCTTGAAATCATTTTCCAAAAATAATAATCATATTTTGGTGTGTGTTGTTGTTGTTGATTTATTTGAGTTTTATTCTTAATTGGGTCAGAGGTGGGCCCCGAACATTTTTGACAATTTCGAGTGGGCCCCAAGTTGAAAAAGGTTGGGAACCCCTGCTGTATAGTATGTATCTATTCCATTCATTCCTATGGTAGTGTTCAGTACAGCTCTCAGTATTTGGCACCAATGAATGCCAATAAATCCTATTTTTTAAACCTTGAGAGAAACTTGAGAAAGGCCATACGGGCCGAAACGTTGTTTTGTTAATAAGTTGCAGCACGATGGACAAGAGTGTGCGGTATCTTCTTCTACTAAATTGATCTTGCACCCGCTACCTGCACCTCGAAACCTCTGGTGTGCGTTGGTTTCCTCCTTCAAAAAATAAATCCTATTTCCCATCCATAGGACTCACCCAGTAGTGTAGTTGGAAGACTGGGGTCTGGCGGGCATACATGTTCATGTCCACAACACAAACTGACGGCAAATAAAACAATCACTTTGTATAGTATAGTAGTATAGAGATGATTAGGTGTGGGTGTGGAGATGTTCATATGTATGTGATGAGAGAGGCGTTATGTGTGTGTGTGTTTAGTGTAATGGTGTGTGTGTGTGTTTAGTGTAATGGGGTGTGTGTGTGTGTGTGTGTGTGTGTGTGTGTGTGTGTGTGTGTGTGTGTGTGTGTGTTTAGTGTAATGGTGTGTGTGTGTGTTTAGTGTAATGGGGTGTGTGTGTGTGTGTGTGTGTGTGTGTGTGTGTGTGTGTGTGTGTGTGTGTGTGTGTGTGTGTGTGTTTAGTGTAATGGGGTGTGTGTGTGTGTGTGTGTGTGTTTAGTGTAATGGTGTGTGTGTGTGTTTAGTGTAATGGGGTGTGTGTGTGTGTGTGTGTGTGTGTGTGTGTGTGTGTGTGTGTGTGTGTGTGTGTGTGTGTGTGTGTGTGTGTGTTTAGTGTAATGGTTTGGGCTCCTCCCCGACTCCTCCGGCCAGACGAAACACTGCGAGGCTGACCTCATGGGCCAGAGCATCAGCACTCTCCTGGAAGACACACATGCACACGCACACACACACACACACACACACACACACACAGATACACACGCACACGCGCAGACACACACACACACACACACACAGTTAGCATGCACAAAGTTAGCATGCACACAAAAATCATCATCATTTTTGTCTGTTCTTTTAAAAAAAATGATGTGTGAGTAGCTTTGATGAAGGCTGATTCATACACAGTAGAGCACATGACATTTATCACAGGTTCAGCCAAGCCAGGATATCTACACTGCAAAATAAATATCTTGACAAGCTTATTTTTCTAGTTTCAAGTAAAAAAAATCTAGTCAATCTTAATTTAGTTTGAAGTAAGATTTTTAAAGTAAAAATCACCCAATAACTAGTACTTTTTTTTGGTCTTTTATGACATGATGATATGATAGTCAATGCATCACTGTAGCATGTAGCATGCTATACGGATCCTTTGACTTTCACTAGCTTAGCGACATGCTCCCTCTTTTAACTTGTCTTAAAGCAAGGCAACGGCTTACATGAAAAATAAGACACTTTACCACCTTTATAAACCCTGGCCACCGATTTTAACTGTATTAAGCCCCAAAATAGTTGCATACCTCTTTAAAATAAATAAAGATAAATAAATAAAGCCCATTGGGAAACTCCAACTCCCATTGTCATTGTGACACAGCACTCCACAGCACACAAGTGAACACTGCACACTGCACACAACGAAATTGCATTTTATGCCTCACCCGTGCAAGGGGGCAGCCCTCAGTGGCGCCCCATGGGGAGCAGTGCGGTGGGACGGTACCATGCTCAGGGTACCTCAGTCATGGAGGAGGATGGGGGAGAGCACTGGCTGATTACTCCCCCCACCAACCTGGCGGGTCGGGAGTCGAACCGGCAACCTCTGGGATGCAAGTCTGACGCCCTAACCGCTCACCCATGACTGCCCTAAGGGCTAGGCCATGGGTTATATTGTTCTGCATACGTTTTACATAGTTTTGTATATGTACTAGGGGTGGTACGGTTCACAAAAGTCACGATTCTGTCCATATCACGGTTTCAAGGTCACGGTTTTCGGTTTTGTACGGTTGTTTTTTTTTTTTTTATATAAATATAATGTATTATGCACTGGAAATGTAAAATATAAAAATTAGAATGAAAATGTAAGCTAATCATGGGTATGTTGAATTTGACTTCATTCAACCTAACAAGGTGAAGTTACTGAAAGAGGAAAGATATCAATGATTTTAACATGCTTCCATTTATTTGACAAAAAGGGAGAATTAAGTCCTAACTTTTAAGTTGACAAATATTCAAATATTACATACTATAACACATTTGACGTGTCAAAATAAAACAGCTACACTCCTGTAGGCAATGGGACTATTAGGTCAGTGCACTATGACTATTTTGGTTAATGACTGAGATCGAATTGGACTTTTATTTTGATACCGCTTTCTGCGAGTTTTGCGCTTAGTATGAATCAGTTGCTTCCTATCAGAAACTGCCGGCCGTGAGAAGCATGGAAGTAAAATCAGAAGTCAAATTCAATTTTAAGTGAACAAGTGATAGGGTTAAGTTATGTTAAAAAGTGAAAGTTAATGTAACAAATAATTTAAAAAGATCGTTTTTTTAGAAGTGTATGCACAAGAATGTTTCACAAAACTCCTGTGAAGCTGAGCATGTTAAAACAGTCAAACTTTATTTTGGTTAGGCTATAGTTTTAGGCAACAGCACAAAGTCTCCTTCATTCCATCAGAGTTTAACTGGCTACATATAATTAGGCCTACAGTTGATTGCAGTTAAGGAGAGCGCAGTGAATCTGATGGATATGTTCATATCTCGCATTTTGCCGTCCGGAATCCCCAATCAATGCCACGTGGATATAGCCTACAGTAGGCTACTGTAACGTAAGTCATAGTCTACTTTGTTCTGCTAATCTGCCATTATTTGTAAATTCATGTTCATTTAATTTAAAGTGGTCAGAATAAAGGCTGGGGGCAATCACTTGCGCTAACGTGGGGGGAGAGGGAGGCGCTGCTGACTGACCTGCACTTGCTTGTAGGTTAGGCTACTGTAGCCTAGTCAGCTGGTGCATGCTGTTACATTTATGCCTTTCAGTTGGCTGATAGAAAGCAGTCTTTCCACTCTCGATATCCTATGTAGTCTTTGTGTTTTATGCTTGTAAAAGTAGTAGGATTTTAATTGCGTCGTCCGCAGGTGTTCACTCTTTTTTTTTTGAAACCGTGGGCACCGTGCGGTTGCGCATTACCCCGTTCCGTGACATGCAAACCGTACGGTTTCAGTTTGCGACGCAAACCGTACCATGCCTAATATGTACTGTATTTTGTTATGCCAATATGATGCAATATGACTATACTACATTTCACCAACCCGTGTGTCGGCCTCTGCGTAGACGCGCACGACGTCCTCGGTGCCGGAGGGGCGTACGAAGGAGCGTGCGAGGCGGTACTTCCTGACCAGGGCGTCGATGGCTTCCTGCAGCCCAGCCGGGCTCGTGGCCCGCCTCTCCGCGTCCGTCGTGTCAATCACCCGCCTGTCAGCCACCTGCATGGGACGCATGGGACACACAAACACACCTGATCATATATATAGTGGCTCATAGTCACACACGCATGGGACACCACGCACACACAAACACACTTGATCACACATACACAGTGGCTCACACACATGCATGGGACACCACGCACACACAAACACACCTGATCATATATACAGTGGCTTGTACGCCACACCAGGCACACACACACACACCTGATCATATATATAGTGGCTCATAGTCACACACGCATGGGACACCACACACACACACAAACACACCTGATCACACATATGGGTGGTTGACGTTTAAGGGAGTAACGCAAAAAAAAGTTTTTCCAATTCCTGAAAAAAATTATGGAAAAAATTTGAAAAAAATTGAAAAAAATAAAGCACTTAGTGGTTTGTGGAATATCATTTTTGCCATTTTTGGGAAAATGTGTCCTGCATCAACACATTGCATAGGCATGTCACACCGCAGGAAAATGGAGTCACACCACAGGGAATTCACTGCATTATGGCCATTTTAATGTAATACATGACTGAAATCTGAGCTCATGCTAAATTGATAATGATATTGTGTTTAATCTTAATATGTGTTTTCATTCATGAAAAAACTTTTTTTCCTCCTATAAGAGCAGTCACACCACAGGACACCATAAAATGAACCTATGCATTTCATGATAGAAAGATTGCAATATGAAGACATATTAAGAGGTTAAGAGTCACCTTAAAGTTGCACAGCACTCTCCAATAACTGAGGCACTGACTGGTTAGGAGCCAGTCTTTAAGATCCTTGTAGTTGGCCTTGCAGCTGCCCATTCACAAACATTGACATACATGTCACCCCACAGGACGCAATTTGTGTTACGAAATTGAACTTGTATTTAATATTACTGTATTGAGTTTTTTTTTCACATTCACATATCTTAATGTAAAGTTAATATTTATGCAATCATGCCAAATGCTTCATACATTATTCAAAATGTTGTTGGTTAATTTATATATATATTATATTCCAGGTTTCATTAAAAAACAAAAAAACAAAACACTAACCCCTCTTTGCAACTGCACTTGTTGTTCTGTATATCTCCTGTGCACTTTGTATTTGCTTGTGATGTTGGCTTGATTATGTCCTCTTTTGAAAGTCGCTTTGGTTATAAAGCGTCTGCCAAATGCAATGTAATGTAATGTAATGTAATGTAATGTAATGTAATGTAACATTAATGTTACAGTCACACCGCAGAATATTTGACATATAAAACCTTACATAAATCTTAACAAAAATGTTTCTTCTCATCTAAGACTAATATGAAACATAATGTACCACATCTTCTTTCATTGACATTTGTTTTTTAAAGGAAAAATAACAGTTTTGTAGGTTTTTAAACAATGTTACGAAAAAACAAGGCGTCACGTCTCCCACCCAGGTATACAGTGGCTCGCATGCCATACTACGCACAAACACACCTGATCACACATACACAGTGGTTCGTATGGGACACCACACACACACATCTGATCACATATACACTGGCTCATAGTCACACACGCATTTGACATCACGCGCACACACACACACACACACACAAACACATCTGATCACATATACAGGGGCTCACACACATGCATGGGACCACGCACACACAAACACACCAGAGGTGGTGTACAATAAGAAGCTGGTTAAGGAGTATACCACAAACAAACAAAGCATGATGCTGCCACCACCATACTTAACTGTAGGCATGGTGTTATTTCGGTGGTGTTTTACGCCAAACATACCCTTTGGAATTATGTCCAAAAAGTTCAACCTTGGTGGAGTAAATTTTGCATGTGGGAATATGTGTTATGGTCTGATGAAACCAAAAGGTATGTTTGGCACAAAAAAAGGAACACACACAAACTGCACACACAAAAACACACCTGATATCACACATACAGTGGCTCATACACATGTATGACACACCACGCACACACAAACACACCAGAGGGGTATGCTAAGAAGCTGGTTCAGGAGTGAACCAGGCTAAATTAAGAGGTAAATCATCTAATAGAAGAGCCTGGACTCCTCATTTTCAGTTCAGGATGCATTTCTGGAAAGCGTAGTTGTTAGCAGTTAGCAACTTTGGTAGTTGCCAGTGGGAAACTGCATTGCAACCAACAAAGTACCTAAAAAAGTTAGCAACTACACTTTCCAGAAATGCACCCCAGGAGTGAACCAGGCTAAATTAAGAGGTAAATCATCTAATAGAAGAGCCTGGACTCCTGGCTCACTCGCACATGCACACAAACACAAACACACACACACACACACACACACACACACACACACACACACACACACACACACACGCGCACGCACACACGCACACACGCGCACACACACACGCGCACACACACACACACACACACACACACGCACACACACATGTAAGCACACAGACCTTGACTTTGAGTTGTCTGTTGGGGAGGTCGGTGTAGATGGTATCCCACTGTTGGATGGTTAACCCTTTCACTGCCAGCACAGCCTCGATCAACAGCATGTCCGAGATGGCATCTCCCACGGTCTACAGACAGACAGACACGCACACACACGCACACGCACACACACACCACACACACGCACACGCACACACACACACATGGTAAACATACACTGTTAGTGAGGGTAAGGACAGTCATCCATTCTAGCCTTGATCATGGTCCTCCATTCAGCTAGAAATAAAGGCGTCCCTGGCAGTAGCAAATGTAATTCACTGCTGGGGACGTCAAATGGATGCACTTTGTGCAACACAGCTCTTGACTTCACACATTTTGTAAATGTCACAGCTGTGGGTTTGTGTGTGTGTGTGTGTGTGTGTGTGTGCGCGCGCGTGTGCACATGGTGATGAGGTTGATGGTGTTGTGTAGGTGTATGGCTGTGTGTGTGTGTGTGTATGGCTGTGTGTGTGTGTGTGTGTGTGTGTGTGTGTGTGTGTACCTGGTTGATGAGGTCGATGGTGTTGTGCAGTTGTATGGCTGCGAGTGTGTGTGTGTGTGTGTGTGTGTGTGTGTGTGTGCGTGCACACGCGCCCGTGTGTGTGTACCTGGTTGATGAGGTCAATGGTGTTGTGTAGGTGTATGGCTGTGACGTGTAGGTGTATGGCTGTGACGTGTGTGTGTGTGTGTGTGTGTGTGTGTGTGTGTGTGTGTGTGTGTGTGTGTGTGTGTGTGTGCGCGTGTGCGTGTGTGTGCGCGCGCGCCCGTGTGTGTGTACCTGGTTGATGAGGTCGATGGTGTTGTGCAGTTGTATGGCTGCGCTCCGCCTGCCCTCTGGAGCACTGGGGTCTTTAGCCAACTGGTTGATCATTTCCTCAGCCTCCTTGCTGAACAGAACCTACACAACACAACACAAACAACAGAATAGAATAGAATAGAATAGAATAGAATAGAAAAGAACATAACATAACATAACATAACATAACATAACATAACATAACATAACATAACATAACATAACAGAATAGAATAGAATAGAACAGAATAAAAGTTTATACGCAATAAATACAGTATGTATAATAATACATATGGCAGAACTGCCTGAAAACTACCACAGAGCACCCCCTAACCTAAACGCTAAATGTCTACCAGCAGACTAAGAACTGCTGGAGGAGCGAGATTGTACTGTATTATTAGCATAGTAAATAAACTAGCGCCACCCGCTGGCGGTCAACATTTTTGACCAGCGACTGGTCTAGCCGTGAACTGCCAAAATGCCCTGAATCTTGCAAACCAATCACAACGCAGAGATGTGTTTTGAATCAAAGCGGTCGGGGTTATGAGGGAGTGGCGACCTACGCAAGTGAACAGGATGCAACATAATGTAGTCCTGAATGATGAGGTGTGGTGTGCTTAGGGTTTTACCGGTTTTACCTGATTGTCACAGCAATAAACGGTCTGTCCCATGGAAAAATATATTTCAGATCAGATTCATGATAAGCAATGGTGAGATTGTCAGTTGTGTGTGTGCAAAAATATGTAATTATCACAAAACAGAAGTCGCATGTCTGACGTGCAGCCACTTCAGCCACTGTGCAGCAGCAGGGCTGGCTGTGCACCTTCAGCTTCGGTTCACGTGAAATACGTGAGGCGCATGTTGTAGTCTCTATCAGTTTCGCACATAACTAAAAAAAACCTGTCTTGCCTGTCGAAAATGAGTGGTCTCGCGACACCAATCCAAACCTTTAAAATTCACAGCTATCGTATGTGAAATCCAGAGCGCATGCAAAACAGGATCAGGATTTAGGGTGAACGCCCCTTTAGGAAACCTTAGGTTAGGAGACCTTTAGGCTGAGAATAAATGAGCATTCCTTGGTGCTGTTGTATGAGAGCACCCTCACACTCCACAGAAATAGTATGCTAGGTAGTATGCTAAGATAGTAAGTCAGCTGAATAGATTCAAACATTTAGAATCAACTGAAAATGATCCTATTCCCTTCAAAAGGAAGGCGCCTGAAAATCTTACATTTTATCTATGTCAGTGTTTTTCAACACTGAGGTCGGGAGGGAGCCCATTTGGGGTCGCCTGAAATTCAAATGGGGTCACCTGAAATTTCTGAAAGTGTGCGAAAAAAGAATACTGATAAATATTACTAATTCATATAACATAACTATTCGATATTCTCTTGGAAACATAATTTACAATCTTAAACGGTCATAAAAATCTATAGGTTTAATACCCTACAACTTTTCTAGCTCAGTCATGTTTTAATTTTGTCGTGAAAAAAAATATGTATGGGGTCCCCCGAGAAATTTGGGATGTCAAAATGGGGTCACTTGCCCAAAAAGGTTGGGAATCACTGATCTAGGTAGTCATGATTTTCTGTGGTTATTGTGACTCCTTACCGTTCCGTGTCCGTTGGCCTCGAAGTACACGCCCACGTCGAACTGCAGGGCCTCGTGATGGAGGTGCTTCACTCCCGTCTTGGCACACCGCACCGTCGTCTGGAGGAGGGAGACGC
The DNA here is from genome assembly GCF_034702125.1 of Engraulis encrasicolus. NCBI lineage: Eukaryota > Metazoa > Chordata > Actinopteri > Clupeiformes > Engraulidae > Engraulis > Engraulis encrasicolus. The sequence continues at coordinate 40,710,329 of NC_085874.1, read as the reverse complement.
CGTCAGCGTTAACACACCACGAGTCGATACACACACACAGGAGCATAAACACACATACACACACATATGCATACGCACACATACACATCTCTCTCTCCCTCACACACACACACACATGCAGTCTCCCGCTTACTCTCACTCACTCACTCACTCGCTCACTCACACTCACACTGATTCCAGAGGTCCTCCTTTAGACTTCAGCGGGCCGCATGTGGCCCCCGGGCCTGAGTTTGCCCACCTCTGGACTAGATAGATATCTACTTCCTTCTCGCTCTCTCTCAACACATGCGCACACATACACACGCACACACAAACACACACACAGGCACACACACACACACACAGGCACACACACACACACACACACACACACACACACACACACACACACACAAAGCAAGCACAATAAGGAAGCATGTCCCTTGTTGCTATTGGGAGTGATCTTTATAGTCCTCCTTATCTCTGGGCACACACCACACCAGACCAGACCAGACTTCAGGTGCAGGGCGGAGGTCAAATGAGTCCACATCCACATTCTACATAGCCTGTTCCTGACCATCCCATAATACTACCATTTCATTTCGTATTCATGGTCTGGACCTTGCGTGAACTGACGCGATTGCAGGAAGCGGGAAGTTTACACTCAGTTATGGTTTGAAATGATTGGACAGCTCTCACCCAATCGCCGACAGTTACTCAACAACAACATAGTGCAGACCAGAGCCATTGGCGCAGACGTTTGCGTCATCGCCAAGAGCGACCTCCCCCACATGGGGCGCTTATTCGCTTTTCGTTTTCTGTGGAACGTTGGGCATCAAGATTCTACCGCTGCAATCGCTCCACAGAAAACAAGAGCCAGACTAGTAGGGGGGCCAATCCTTTGGCAGAAGTACGTAGGATGGCTCGCAAGGCTACGCTCTACACACTTTATCAGGTGGATTTTCGCCTTCAGCACTTTTTAGTTATTTCTATTTTACCATATGTTTTATCTTAATATTTAAATTTTCTTTGACCTTCTTTTTTGCATTTTATTTTTTTTATTTTTTTGTGAAGCACACTGAGTTACACAAATAAACTTGCCTTGCCTTGTGCACAGAATGCCTGGTGTCGACGAATATGTTGTAAATGTCTTCCCATTCAGAGGGAATATACTGTGTACACACCCTTGTCCAATGCTGAATTTAATTAAACAGCACAACGTCTGAAGAGAACAAGCGAACCAGCTACCTGCACCACGAAATCTCTGGTGTGCGTTGGCTTCCTGCTCCAAAAATAAACGTCTTTCGATTACCATAATATATTGTGTGGGTGTCCCTGGTGTTGAACCTTATGGGACATTCTGAGTGACCAAAGCGATCTAGACCAGTGTTTCTCAACTGGGGTGACGGGGCACCCTGGGGTGCCGCACGCCCCCCTCAGGGGTGCCGCGGAAACGTGGCTGATGGTATGTGAAATTTACCTAAATAAATAAATAAATGATGTAATATAATACATATTTGTCTAAATTAATCTTTCGTCTACCATGGCCTGGCCATCTTCTATGGCCTACACATAGCCTGTCTGAAATAAAGCAGCAGCTTCGAACATCTCTAAATGTGTTACTTTTCTAAACCTGTGTGGTATCGCATGCGATGCCATGTTACGGCTTGTTGTTTTGGGGTGCCTTGAGCTTTTCCATCAATTGAAAGTGTGCCTCGCCTAAAAAAAGGTTGAGAAACACTGATCTAGCCAGTGAGTGATTGCAGAGAGTGTGTTGAGGTGTGGAGACCTGTACTGTGTTATAG
>NC_085874.1:40676045-40706045 GCF_034702125.1 Engraulis encrasicolus | reverse complement strand
GACGTAGTCCGCTCCATGCAGGTGTATGTGTGTGTGTGTGTGTGTGTGTGTGTGTGTGTGTGTGTGTGTGTGTGTGTGTGTGTGTGTGTGTGTGTGCATGCGTGTATCTGTGTGTGCATGTGTCTACATACCTTGTGGGGCAGCCTGCTGCACCTTCACATACCGTAGTCAGCTCCACACAGGTGTATGTGTGTATGTGTATGTGTGTGTGTGTGTGCATGTGTGCATGTGTGTGTATGTGTGTATATGTGTGTGTATGTGTCTGCATACCTTGTGGGGCTTCCTGCTGCACCTTGACATAGTCCGCGCCACACAGGTGGTTCAGCTTGCCCGCGGAGCCGTCCTTGGTCACCTTGACCTCCAGACGACCTTTCAGGTAGGGCAGCATGGCCTTCAGCTGGAGGGCACCGATGCCATTGGCTCCATCCACCAGCAGGGGCTGAGCTACGGGTGCCTAGCAGGGTCAAATTGTGTTGTTATACAGTGCCCTCCATAATTATTGGCACCCCTGGTTGAGATGTGTTAAAAGCCTTAAAATAAATTCAGTGTTTATTGCAGAAGAATACTGTCACACTGAAAATTGTAGGAAAATGTAGCCTTCAACTCAAATGAATTGTAGGAAAATAAAAAAAATCCCTGACTAAAAAAATATTATTTTTCATTAAATCACCTGTTCCACAATTATTGGCACCCTTAACAATTCCCAGGAAATAAATATAATTGAAGAATTTCTGTCATTTCTACAGTAGTTTACAAAGTTTACCAGAGTATGTAGGAACATTTAATTAGTAATTCATCACTTCCTGTTTCCCTGGGGTATAACTATGACGTGACACCGAGGCCATTTCTCTTATCCACTCTTAAACATGGGAAAGACAAAGGAACACAGCATACAAGTGAGGCAGATGTGCGTCGACCTTCACAGGTCAGGCAGAGGCTACAAGAAGATTGCCACTCAACTGCAGCTGCCCATATCTACTGTGAGAGGAATAATTAAGAAGTTCAAAACAACTGGAGACAGGGGTAAACAAGCCTGGACGAGGACCCAAGTTTATTTTGCCACCACGCACAGTGAGGAGGATGGTAAGAGAAATCAAAATATCTCCAAAGCTCACTGTTACAGAATTACAACAAATGGTAGCATCCTGGGGTCACAAAGTCTCCAAATCAACCATCAGGCGCTGTCTACACGCCAACAAGCTGTTTGGGAGGCATGCACGGAGAAAACCTTTCCTCACCCACAATCATAAACGCAAACGTCTGGAGTTCGCCCAGCGGTATTGGGGCTTCAACTGGGACCGTGTGCTTTGGTCAGATGAGACCAAGATTGAGCTTTTTGGCAACAAACACTCTAAGTGGGTCTGGCGTGCCACGAAAGATGCGCATGCTGAAAAGCACCTCATACCCACTGTGAAGTATGGGGGTGGGTCAGTGATGCTGTGGGGCTGTTTCACTTCCAAAGGCCCTGGGAAGCTTGTTAGGGTGCATGGCATCATGAATGCTTTGAAATACCTGGACATTTTAAACCAAAATCTGTTGCCCTCTGCCAAAAAGCTGAAGATGGGTCGTCACTGGGTCTTTCAGCAAGACAATGACCCTAAACATATGGCCAAATCTACACAGAAATGGTTAACCAGACACAAAATCAAGCTCCTCCCATGGCCATCTCAGTCCCCAGACCTCAACCCCATTGAGAACCTGTGGGGTGAGCTGAAGAGGAGAGTACAGAGGAGAGGACCCAGGTCTCTGGATGATTTAGAGAGATTCTGCAAAGAGGAATGGCTGAAGATCCCTCTTTCTGTCTTTTCCCATCTTGTGAAACACTATAGGAGAAGATTAGGTGCTGTTTTGTTGGCAAAAGGGGGTTGTACAAAATATTAACAACAGGGGTGCTAATAATTGTGACACACATTATTTGATGTCAAATAATTATTTCTTTATGTGGGATTTTTTCCCCACTGAATAAATGCACTTGTATTGAAGGTTGGATTTTTCTCTTTTTTTTCCATTAAGGTCCCATATTATTTAGAGAAAAATAATAATAATTGGAAGCTAAAAAACACATCTCAACCAGGGGTGCCAATAATAATGGAGGGCACTGTATGTAGTTGAGATTAATTCTGTCTCATCTCAATGGGTAATGCGTTCTGGAGAGAAAAACCTGACAACTTCACAACTGCCCTAAACTAAATACATAGGGCTGTAGTCAGAACTGTAGGCCTAGAGCTTTTACTGAACAGAAAACAAAACATAATGCAGTATAATATGTGTTTTTAACAAGTCTCTTGTTCTCTACATAACTAAAATAACACCAAAAAAATGTTTTTTATATTTTACTTTAAAAGCCCTTCTAGGGACGGGCATAGGAAATTAGACTATGGCTACAAATGCTTACAGCCTACATGATGTGTATTTGTCCCTATTCAAATAAACCATAACTGAACTGAACTGAACGTACAAAAAAACATTTTTTTCCAAATAAAGCTTTCAGAGGTCACAGCCCATAAAAGGCAGCAAACTCAGAACTGCCTTTCACCTTGTTAGAAAAGGATCATTTAAAACTTTTAGAAACACTTACTTACCACTACCACTTACTTTTATGTGATATTGTTCTTAGTAGAGAGCAGAAGTCAATGTTATTATAATAACGAGTAGTGGTGTCAACAATGATCGATTCGGCTAATTCGAATCGATGCGGGGCATGGACGATCCAGAATCGATCCGGCAATTTTTTTACGTTTCAATTACTTCCATGGATATTTCGGGAGCAAATGAATGTTAAATTAAATAAAAGCACCTCAAAACATTGCAAGACTGATACAGATTGATACAGAAAACAGGCAATAAATTGTTGCTCAGTATCTGACTACTTGTATTTGTGCTTTGCGTTCAGTAGAAATGTAATGCATTGCAATGCATTGTAGAATTGAATCGAATCTGATCGGATCGGATTGGATCTAATAGAATCGAATCGAATCGGATCTACTACCTCCCGAATCGTGATTGAATCGGATCGTGAGGGCAGTGCTGATCCACACCACTAATAACGAGTCAGGCTCTTACGTCGTGGGTGAGCTTGCCGAAGGCTGTTGAGAGTTTCTTGTAGTATCCGTCCAGGCTTATGTCGCCATAGGAACCCTGAGTGTTCTGACAGCACACCAGGTAGTGTAACTGAGGCGTCGTCACCAGACCAAAATCTGACAGCAAGAAAGAAAAACAACCAACTAAATAAAAACGCAAATCAACCAACCAAACTTACTGTACATACATTGGTAAAATTACAAGTTCCTTTGGGATTATTGAACAAGCCAAAATCTGAAAGGAATTCATGTTTTAAAAACGTCAATTTAATCCTTTCATGTAGAGCCTCTGTTATATTCTGATTGTCACCAAATGGTGTTTGTTGACCATGTCTTATTTGGTCCTCTAAAAGTCAAACCAATGATGTTAGGAAGGATATAGTTGTTCAGCTAGCCTGGTGAACCAGCGCCACCCGCTGGACGGCAAAATGTTTTGTCTACGGGTGGGTCTGGCCTCGCATAATGATTCAATGAAGCCAGAATGCCATGAATCTGGCAAACCAATTACAACGCAAAGATGTGTTTTGAATCAAAGCGGGCAGGGTTTTAAGGGAAGGTTGTTCTCATCAACAATCTTCAAATGTATTATGCATCGAGGCCAGACTAAATTAGACATCCACATTTAGTCTGGTTTATCAGGCTATTGTTCAGCAAGTAGTGAGTGGGATCACCGTTCGTTCTCCTATCTGCATGAGAGTGTCACCTAGTCTACCTAATCTAAAACTGTGCATCTGGTTCTTGATTGTGATTGGCTGATGTGGCATTCCAAGTTTTAGTAAATGAACCATGAATAAACAGCATTCCAAATGAAGATTCTATGTGCCTCCAAGTTAGACGATTCTGACATTAAATCTGGTGCAGTTGGGGTAGGGGGAATACAGGAAAAGCACATCTTTGTACCATCTCTGGTTGGGGTGTCAGTATCGTTGCAAATTCCTGTGACTCAACACTGGTATCTCTCGCCTCGCTGAGATTTTTGGTAGAATACTTGGCAGCGCCAGTGATCCTGTAACCAACCACTTCCCCAGCTGAACAATGTGAGGCGAATTAATCGTTATTACGAATTGCTAAATATATAATTGCTATGTTTGTTTATGACTATACACACCTGCCTGAAACACTTGAAATAATTCAGGTAGGATTAGGGATGCAAATTATCGATTCATTAATTCATTAATCGTTAGTTGATTGCTTTATCAATCGACTTACGATTAATTGATAAGATGCGGTTTTCCCCCCAAAATCTCAATGTTTCTTGAAAAAAAACCTACTAAATGTAAACATTTAATCGATTAATCGTTTGCATCCCTAGGTAGGATTAATCCGACATCTGATTTCATTTGACTGAAGTCTGGAATGCAACATGCAAACCAACCTTGGCAGTGTGCCCCCAGGGCGGCCACTCCATCCTTCACAGCCTGTGCCAGACTCTCACTGCTGGGCCTGGAGGGAGAGAGAAAGCACAGGCAGAGTATAGTACAGTACGCAACAATATACAGTGCCCTCCATAATTATTGGCACCCCTGGTTGAGATGTGTTTTTTAGCTTCCAATTATTTTATTTTTTTTCTAAATAATATGGGACCTTAATGGAAAAAAAGAGAAAAATCCAACCTTCAATACAAGTGCATTTATTCAGTGGGGAAAAAATCCCACATAAAGAAATAATTATTTGACATCAAATAATGTGTGTCACAATTATTAGCACCCCTGGTGTTAATATTTTGTACAACCCCCTTTTGCCAACAAAACAGCACCTAATCTTCTCCTATAATGTTTCACAAGATGGGAAAAGACAGAAAGAGGGATCTTCAGCCATTCCTCTTTGCAGAATCTCTCTAAATCATCCAGAGACCTGGGTCCTCTCCTCTGTACTCACCTCTTCAGCTCACCCCACAGGTTCTCAATGGGGTTGAGGTCAGGGGACTGAGATGGCCATGGGAGGAGCTTGATTTTGTGTCTGGTGAAACCATTTCTGTGTAGAATTTGGCCAGAATGTTTAGGGTCATTGTCTTGCTGAAAGACCCAGTGACGACCCAGCTTCAGCTTTCGGGCAGAGGGCAACAGATTTTGATTTAAAATGTCCTGGTATTTCAAAGCATTCATGATGCCATGCACCCTAACAAGGTTCCCAGGGCCTTTGGAAGCGAAACAGCCCCACCAGCATCACTGACCCACCCCCATACTTCACAGTGGGTATGAGGTGCTTTTCAGCATGCGCATCTTTCGTGGTACGCCAGATCCACTTAGAGTGTTTGCTGCCAAAAAGCTCAATCTTGGTCTCATCTGACCAAAGCACACGGTCCCAGTTGAAGCCCCAATACCGCTTGGCGAACTCCAGACGCTTGCGTTTATGATTGTGAGTGAGGAAAGGTTTTCTCCGTGCATGCCTCCCAAACAGCTTGTTGGCGTGTAGACAGCGCCTGATGGTTGATTTGGAGACTTTGTGACCCCAGGATGCTACCATTTGTTGTAATTCTGTAACAGTGAGCTTTGGAGATCTTTTGATTTCTCTTACCATCCTCCTCACTGTGCGTGGTGGCAAAATAAACTTGGGTCCTCGTCCAGGCTTGTTTACCACTGTTCCAGTTGTTTTGAACTTCTTAATTATTCCTCTCACAGTGGATATGGGCAGCTGCAGTTGAGTGGCAATCTTCTTGTAGCCTCTGCCTGACCTGTGAAGGTCGACGCACATCTGCCTCACTTGTATGCTGTGTTCCTTTGTCTTTCCCATGTTTAAGAGTGGATAAGAGAAATGGCCTCGGTGTCACGTCATATTTATACCCCAGGGAAACAGGAAGTGATGAATTACTAATTAAATGTTCCTACATACTCTGGTAAACTTTGTAAACTACTGTAGAAATGACAGAAATGCTTCAATTATATTTATTTTCCTGGGAATTGTTAAGGGTGCCAATAATTGTGGAACAGGTGATTTAATGAAAAATAATTTTTTTTTAGTCAGGGATTTTTTTATTTTCTTACAATTCATTTGAGTTGAAGGCTACATTTTCCTACAATTTTCAGTGTGACAGTATTCTTCTGCAATAAACACTGAATTTATTTTGAGGCTTTTAACACATCTCAACCAGGGGTGCCAATAATTATGGACGGCACTGTACAAGCAAGTCACAATATCAGGGGTGATGGTGAAAAAAAATCCTGAGCCTGAACTTTTTCCCCTGCTCTAACGACAACGACAAAATACTGCATAGTGACGCAACATTGGCCTATTTTGACACATTATTCAAACATTTAATAGCCTGTGTATGACCATTACTCAAGCCTGATAGTAGAAGAAAACCCTGAACCTATAACACTTTCTGAGATAAGAATAACCTAATGGCTAATTATTATCAATGTTTTTATTTTGGCCTGAAATCAGGCATGGAGGCTGAATACTATCAGCCCTGCAATATTCTGAGTTACAGGTGGTGCCTGATGAAGGTCTAAGGACCAAAAGCTTGCAAGTCAAGTAAAGCTTCTTTGCACAAAAAAAAGACGTGAAGTCTGCGGATTTTCTCCTTTTTATACAGAAGTTTCAACTGAATCCTGCTCCTCCTAAACAGATGAGCGGTGGCCTATCACAACTTGAGTTACAGGTGGTGAAATTCAAAATCACAATTTTGCACACCTCTGTCGTTGGACAGGTGCGTAGGATACTATTCCAGTGGGGCTGTAAAGAAATTCCGCACCCTGTCCATTCCACCAACAAACCATAATACAATATTACGGTCATCCGACCTTCTTCAGGTGAAGCTAGTGTTTTGTAAACCTGTATTTTTTCACACACCTCAGCGGGCAGGCACTGCAGAAATGGCTCATGGGTCAACTCAGCAGACAGTTTGAAAAAAAAAACCTCCTGCACACTGATAATTTTTCTGTCCTCTTTAATACACAACATTTTGGTCCAAGTTTACCTGACGAAGGTCCAGGACCGAAACATCGAGTTTTTAAAGAAAACAGGGAAATGGTCAGTGTGCGGGAGTTTTTTTTTTCAGAGAAACCTCCAATCCTAACTAAGTGATATACGAGTGCCCATTGCAGCCAACCTGGTGTCCCTGCCGAGGAAGACAGTGGCGCATTTTGACAGCCTCCCTCACCACCAGCTCTGGGAAACTTATCAGTAGCTTAATTTCCTGACCATGTGGTTCCTCTATATCTCTATTAGCCTACGTATGCCCTCCCTTTGATAAAGTTTCCATTTCTGAGTGCCCAATGTAGCCTACAGTACCTGGTGTCCCTGCTGAGCAAGACTGAGGTGGCACCCTGGTGACTGCCTCCTTCTCCACAAGCTCTGGGGAAACTTATTTGTGCCTTAATTTATTTCATGTGGTTCCTCTATATCTCCATAAACCATTTCAATGGTATACGAGTACAGTACCTGGTGTCCCTGCTGAGCAAGACTGAGGTGGCACCCTGGGGCATGAGAACAATTCCCAAATGTCATAAAAAGCTTCCATTTCAATGATATACGAGTGCAGAATGTAGGCTCCCTGGCCCTGGCCGTGGCCAACCGGTAGGGCACTCGTCTATCATGTGGCCGACCCGGGTTCAATTCCCGGCCCGGGTCCTTTGCCGACCCCTGCCCGTCTCTCTCCCCATTTGCTTCCTGTCCCCCTCTCAAACCTCTAAAGTTGTAAAAGACAAAAACATTTTTTTTTTTTTAAAAGAATGCAGCCTACCTGGTGTCCCTGCCGATGAAGACGGTGGCGTTGTGGGCCATGTTAACGGCCTCCCTCTCCACCAGGTCCTTGAGCACGGTGAGCAAGGTCTCCTGCTCCGCGTTGGCCAGCTGCGTAGCGTAGCTCTCCCAAGACACCTCCAGCATCTCCCCCATGGGGTCCACCAGCTTCACGCCGTTATCACCCTGTAGTGCAACATACACACACACACACACACACACACACACACACACACACACACACACACACACACACACACACACACACACACACACACACACACGCGCGCGCGCGCGCGCACACGCGCGCACACACACACACACACCTTTAAGCAACCTGCAGCATCTCCCCCATGGGATCCGCCAGCTTCACGCCGTTATCACCCTGTAATAAGGCAGAGGCTGAGGTACATGTACTCATCGGACGCACATGCACACGCACATGCACACGCGCACACGCACCCTTTAAATCAACCTGAAGCATGGGAAGCTCCCCCATGGGATCCATCAGCTTCCCGCCGTTATCCCCCTGTGGTGCAGCAGAGGTACTTATCAGACACACACACACACAGACACATCGATAAATAATGTAATACGCGGACATAACGCACACACCCACACACACCCACACCCACACACACAAAACAAGCATGCGCAAACATTACAAGTAGACACTTGCATGCCCCCCCCCCCCAACACACACAGAAAAAAGTCACACGGACATTCATACAATTCAATACAAAGTAAACAATCCCTTCAAGTACACTTGGGACAGAGACTTTGCCCTGCCCTTCTGTCAAAATGATAAAATATCTTCCGATAGACTCGAGATAGCTGTGAAGATATACATGTAACACACACATACACACACTATCATGTGTCATCTACGTGTGTGTCACTGTGTGTGTGTGTGTGTGTGTGTGTGTGTGTGTGTGTGTGTGTGTGTGTGTGTGTGTGTGTGTGTGTGTGTGTGTGTGTGTGTGTGTGTGTGTGTGTGTGTATACGTGTGTGTGTGTGTGTGTGTAGCTTCAGCTCACCTCTGGGTTATGCGTATGCGTATACACGTGTGTGTGTGTGTGTGTGTGTGTGTGTGTGTGTGTGTGTGTGTGTGTGTGTGTGTGTGTGTGTGTGTGTGTGTGTGTGTGTAGCTTCAGCTCACCTCTGGGTTATGAGAGGCGGTGACCATCACCCCGATAGTGGCCTTCGTGCGGCGGGACCGGAGCACAGCCAGCAAGCCCATGCGGAACATCACATGGTCCAGATCTTTGGCCGTGGTGCGGAAGCCGGCAGTACCGTACTGCAGAACCAGACCCGCGGGTTTGGGGTGCAGGGCAGACTTCTGGGCAGTCGCCTCGAATTGTGCCATTGCTCAGCTCAGCTCGGAGGAGTGGACGAAGGAGACAGCGATAGGCTGCATTAAGGTGAAAGAGATTTTAAACAGGGCAATAAGAAATGCAATGCAATGCAATGCAATGCAAAATGCAAAATGCATTACCCCAAAGATGATCACATAGTACATTGCAACATAGTTATGAAGGTAAAGGGGACACAATTCCCTGAAGTTTTACAAACCTTAAAGAGAAAACATAACTCATTTCATTCTCACACAAGCCAATAACTAGGCTGAACTACCCTGGCTGCTATATGATACTGTAAGCTGAATAGAAGTAGCTAAAGTTCTTATTTGAAAGACACTATTCTCCTGTAGTCAATGACTAAAGTTAATTCAAGGTTAATTCAAAGTTTCAAACACCGTCAGCTCTTTGGTTCTGCTGAAAACGACAACCTGTGTGTGGTGGATCCTGCAATGGATCATTGAAGAATTCTCACGGATATCAATTCATATTTCCTGCCTCCAAGAAACTCTGTTTTTGTTTTGACACATGTCTGATGAGCAGTGACAGAACTGTCACGTATTCTCTTGACTAAAAACTAGAGCTACTACTGGCGATTAGTGGAATACAGAAGTCCACGTACCTCACGGATGTTTGGACAACCCAAGATAAGACCGAATCCTGAATGCACCCTTCCTTGTTGGGTTTCTATTAGTCTGAAGTCTGCATTTTGATTACTCAACTGTATCTTCGAGCAGCAGAGTCCTACGTGTCACAAGCAGTATGTCTCGAGATGTGTCGTTGAGTACCCGGAAGCGTGTAGCTAGTTTTTCACTTCCTTGTTCTCAGGAAAGAGGAATGAATGAATGGCTGTTTCACAAACGTGCTACAGGCTGTGCAACTACACAAATACATTCTTAGCATAACTATCACCGGAATACCATATAAGCATTTTTATACCGGTATTCGTATATAGCCTGTGTTTTGTGTGCATATTCTGTAACTCGATGTTGTCCTCTCCCGTAGAGCAACACCAACTGCAACCAGAAACACGCCCCCCAACAGAGTCAGACATCTCCCCCTTGTGGATTATTTAGGAACTGAAGTTTTTTTTGGTGTGTTTTTAACTGTCTCTAACTTGACTCTCAATCCCATTAGAAAGCTTCTCTGGATATTTCAAAAGCACGGGTAATTGTGATAACCTGGGTAAACTAGCCAACATAAATTGGCAACTCAGCTAATTGATAGCTCAAATGTGTCATTTTTTCTTAATTACGTAAGGAAATAAGGACTCCAGGCTCTGTTATTATTGGCCTATAGCCTATAGCCTACCTCAACATTAACGTAGGCCTAACCTGCTTTAATACTTAGCCAGGTTCTTGGCATACTTCCCAAATTAGCGACTTGTTTACATTCTACAAAATCATACATACACTTCCACTGTCTCACTCTCTCTCACACACACACACACGCACACACTCACACACACACAAACACATGGGTGCCACGAGGGGGGGGGGGGGTGTTACAGATTCTTTTTTTTTAAAGGTGCCCTATTATGCTATTTAGAATAACTTTCATTGTTAATATTTTGCTTTACTGTGGTTAGTGGAGTTAATTTTGAATGATCACTTGTTTTCATGTCCATTATTTTTTATCATTGTGTACATGCACCCTACGCCGCCTGTTTGAAACGCGTGGAAGTGCAGAATGTTAGACCCTTCAACATTCTGAAATCTCAGCGCAGCATGGAGCGTTTCATCAAGCATTCTATTACTAATATTACGTCAGCAGCACAGCTGTTTTTGACGTGGAATCCAACCCTGTAGCCTAAAGTTGACCGCCAAATAGTTCACCCAATGTCCACAATTAATCTGAAAAGGACGCATCATAAGTCCCACGTTGTTATTTGTGCACCTTGCTGTGTCATTTGCTGAAACCCAGTCCCTATCCAATGCGAGTCTTCCGTGCATGGGCTTCAGTTTGATTTCAAAATCGCTTGGGACAATTAGGCTGCCATTAATCTGAGAAAGGGTTGAAAGTGCTGGGTACAGGCTATTGCTTCCGATTTGAGGTTTCATGAAATAATACGCATATTGCATATGATGCGTTAATAACGCGATTGTGACCATATTGTTTAAAAAAAAAAAAAAAAAAAAACTAATAGCCATCTGCGCTGTCTTGTTTATTTCTGATATTCTGCGCTGAAGAATCTTTATCTTAAACATTATTAACGCAACAGTAGGGGCCCGATTGGTTAACCCGCTGTCTAGCCTTGCATAGTTACTGTAGCCCTAAAGTTGAAGTTATCAGCCAAGTTTACTGCTCGCAAACAGACAAGTGTCGCGCTGGTCTAGGTGGGAGAAGTCTAGATCTGCTGTTGACAGGTGGAAATTTGAAGACACAAAGAATGTTCTGGGATTGAAATCAGATCACAATTCCCTTGTTAATGACAAGTTAACCTTCACAAAATAGGGCTATCCAATAAGATAATCATCTGCAATTGCTGTACACAGTTCAAAAGGATAGGCCTATTTATTCAGCGAAGTTGTGGACATTTTCTTCGCTCCCGCGGCAGCCCCCATCTGGCTGTCAAAGACGCAGTCCGAAATTGAAAGAGTGCGCATAGTAAGACAAGGGCACGACTTGTCGGACTCAAAAACCTATCAATTCAAACGTCTGTCAGTGATAATCGTGACACCCTATTTGTGATATGAACACGTGTTCAAATTCGTCCTGTGGTCTATTTGCAAGCCAGGACTGAATAGGCTACTGAGCGCACGCGTTGTTGGCTTTTAAAAATGAGTTCCTGTTTGCTCGTTGTCTGTAGGCCTAATGCACAAATGGTGATAGGCTATGCTTCATAAAAAATACATTTCAAGGTATTTTCAGGTGCATGGTTTCATTTTAGTAACTGCATTTCTATTTAGTCCCCGGCAGAAATGATGCGCCCACTGGATTGGAAGCGCAATGGGCAGTCCTCGATGGATCGGTTCATACTGGGTCTTATATATAACGCCTAGGCCTAGTCTCGGTTTCTTGTTTTTTTGTTCGCATTTATCGACAGGGACAGGCTTTTTTTTACATAGGCCTAACAATAGGCCCTATCCCGTTTCAGTTTCATTATTGTTGGCATGCCGTCCGACGACTCGACCAGTTTTAAACGACGTCAAGCCAATATCCACGTTGCTCTTGCAGATATGATGAAACAAAAACTGCGTTGGGATTTTAATTACTGAATTGTAGCCTACGCATAGCCTATACTAACTGGCTAATCCTTGCCAACATTGCTGATGCAAACGGCTGCTGGTCATGTCGTGATAGGCTACCTATTTGGATAACATCAGCGCACGTCTTCTAACTAATGTTATGCTTCAAGCGGCAATACAAGTGTAGGGTTTTCACATCTTACCAAACAAAAGTTAGTCTTGCCAACAGCATATGCAAAACGGCCCTGAAGCGAATAGAGAGAGAAAGGAGAGATTCGAGTCTTTCACCCACTTGGAAGTGTTTTGGATTCTCAGTGCGCAACTGCGTTAACGCGTTCTGCCTGTTTTCGACCTTCCTCATTCAACTGTTTCTGACCCGTAGCCATAGGCCTACCAACCGGTATTTTATCAATGTAAAATGCAGCTTTAATATCACAATGAAACAAAAATATATAACTTGGGCCACAGGTGAGTGTAGCCTCCAGTCTAGACCGATGCTGTAGCCTATTGACGGAGCCGATTTATGAATTGAAAAAAAAAACATGCGTAATGGAATAAACTTGTGGATGGCGAAATCCTACACTATCCTTGTAGGCTACACTATTCGTGTACACTATTTTGTACACTGAGTGGTGTATTCACAAAAAGGATACATCTCATCACAATACTGTCAAATTCAGATAGGCCTAGGCTATGTGGCTGCGATGAACAAATGCTCATTAGGTCTACTGTCTCTGCAATTAATAAATGGTCTGTGACATCGTCAACACTCCATCCCATAAGCAGCAATGTTAGGTACAGCATGACGTAGACCCGTACCGGAAACAAAAGCTATAGAATGTTGAAAACCCAACCACGCGTTCTCTGACAGTTGAGAAATAGCGTTCCTGCGGCAGAGAAATTCTCCCCCAAGAGGCCAATTTGTGAAATGCAGCTTTCACCAAGCTTTTACATACAACAGATGCTGTGTAACCCAATAAATTGGTAGTGGACATGAAAAAGCATAATAGGACCCCTTAATATATATATTTTTAGGGGCTTTTGTGCCTCTATTTGACAGGACAGTCGAAGATGGTGACAGGAAGCGAATGGGACAGAGAGACGGGGAGGATCAGGAAATTACCCCGGCCGGACTCGAACCAGGGTCCCCGTGGGTGTGCATACAAGCCCAAATGTGGTGTTACAGATTCTAAGGGTCAGACAACACTGACAGTGCCCCTGGAAGGATGCTGATAACATAATTTGTCATTGTCACATTTTCAGAGGCGCACCTGCACACACACACACACGCACACACGCGCACACACGCACACGCACACACACACAGAAAAAGGACATAGGCTACAGGGATAAGCACACACATACTCAGAATGTTTTATTTGTAACAGTGTGTAGTAACTGGGAATAATGTGCACTCGAGTGATGCTTCCATTAATGTGGCAGTGCAACATGTATGTTGTGTACTTTCGTGACAGACATTTATGCACAAAACCATTGACATTATTAGGCTATTATACAGTATGATATAATTTTTATCAAATGTATACCAAATGTCTGAAACATCATTAACCATCTTGTAACGCCCAAATTCCAGCTTGAGCTGACTCTTGACCGTTCCCATATAATAGAGGTGGGCAATTATTTTGGTCTCGAGAGCCACATTGGATGTAGTAGAATATGGACCATATCCAAATGTCCCAAGCAACATGTCGGGACCAATAAGAAGAAATACTTTAATGTACACCTAAAATACTTGTTGGCTATTTTACTCATTTCAATATTTAGATTCGACCTTCATTAATCTCACACATCTCCAACCAAGACCCAGGCGTTTTAAGAATGTTAGGTGTGAGTATGATACTTAGGATTTAAAAGTTGTCTTGCAAAGGCACTGGGAAAGTGGTGTAGTCTACTTTTTTGAAGTGGGTATACTGTATACTTGAGCATTTTTTGAAGTGGGTTTACTGTATAT
This sequence comes from Engraulis encrasicolus, assembly GCF_034702125.1. NCBI lineage: Eukaryota > Metazoa > Chordata > Actinopteri > Clupeiformes > Engraulidae > Engraulis > Engraulis encrasicolus. The sequence continues at coordinate 40,691,767 of NC_085874.1, read as the reverse complement.
ATTTGCGCTATTCTAAATAATGGATCAATTAATTTTAAGTGGATATACTGAAATCCCAGAAATGTTGAAGTGGGTTTAGCCTATACTGCCTATACCTGCGATCTACGTAGACTACACCACTGCGCTGGGGGCCAGATGAAATGGCTCTGAGGGCCGCATGTGGCCCCCGGGCCTTAGTTTGCCCACCTCTGCCATATAACCTTCTAAGCTGCATTGGGTTCCCAACCTTTTTCAGCAGGGACCCCCTTTTGGACTGCAGAACAATGGATTTCTAGCTTTATTAGTGGACAAACTATTCATGGAAAATCTAGCAATGTTAATGGACATTGCTAGATTTTCAAAAAAAAAAGTTTGTCCACTAATATAGCTACACATCCATAAGACAGCAAATAAATCTATTACAGTTTTTCTCGATTGGTTTGGCTAATTTCTCGAAACTGAGATGACAATATCAAAACAACACGGACAAATCTCCAAACCAACTTGCAATTTCCCACAACAGAATGGCATTTTTCATTGCTTTCATCAAATTTCAAATGCTTTGTACATGTCTCAAATGTTTAGTACATCTCGGCAGATGGCTATGTACAAGTACCCTACAGTTGACACATTGAGCATACATTTAGCACATTTTCCAAATAAATTGACCTTTCTTATCTAAACGAATTAGACAATTCTCAGTGTAATGGTTGCCCTCTCCAAAACATGTCAGCATGATTTCATTGTGAGTCATCATATGCAAAGTAGTCTACACAATTGTCAAAACAGTCAAGGAGATAATATTTTAAGAATTTCTTTACCGTAAACCGTAAAATTCATAACATTGTTCAACAGGCTAGATGGTATTGTAACTTTACTAGTTTGTAGAAAATAATTTTACAACCGTGTATACTACAGTTTCCTCTGTTATTTTTTCAAACGGCATTCTGTGGAAGGAATTTCGTTTCGACACACAGGTAAACTGTTTTTGGAGTGATATGAGCAAGTAGTGAGAATCCATGTAGTTATGCTGAACCATCCAGTTTATTTTGACAGAAGGACTAAATGAATGCAAATGGGCCAAAGCAATTGAGAAGGATCTATACCATTTTGATGGTACTGACCATTTATGTGTGAGAAGGTCTAGTGCTGATTCAAGAATGAGCTGTTTTGGGAGGTATATGACATTTTGCTAGTTATCTGATCTGTTGTGCAGAAGTGTAAGAATGTTTAGCCAAATGACCCAAAATGTATAGAAATGTCATCTTGCTTTCAAGAAATTAGCCAAACCAATCGGGAAAAACTGTAACCATAGAAGGGAATACTGTTACTAACCAAATTGTGGAATTATGTTAGCTGTTAACCTGTGGATTTACCGTTTTTATTCAAAGTCCCTTTTGTCCGCGACCCCCCCTTCAGTACCTCCGCGACCCCCAAGGGACCACTGTTCGAAGGGATCAGCTGAGGCTAGGCCAAGCATTTTATTCTTACAGTAAGGGGCGGCCAAATGGCCGTCTTTGCCACCCCCAATAAGAAATTAGCCAAACATACCTCATGCATAATGAGAGAGAGAGAGAGAGAGAGAGAGAGAGAGAGAGAGAGAGAGAGAGAGAGAGAGAGAGAGAGAGAGAGAGAGAGAGAGAGAGAGAGAGATAGATAGATAGATAGATAGATAGATAGATAGATAGATAGATAGATAGATAGATAGATAGATACCGGTAGATAGATAGATAGATAGATAGATAGATAGATAGATAGATAGATAGATAGATAGACAGACAGATAGATAGATAGATAGATAGATAGATAGATAGATAGATAGATAGATAGATAGATAGATAGATAGATAGATAGATAGATAGATAGATAGATAGATAGATAGATAGATAGGAAAAAAGGGAATTGTGCTGGACTCTGTGAAAAGACATGAGAGGCAGAGAGAGATATTGGGGAGGGTTGGGAAAGGACTTAGGCCGGACTCGAACCGGTCCCATGGGCATGCCTAGTATGGTGCATTAGTGCAATACGACACTTCAGCTCCAACAATTGAAATCATTTATCATATCAGGCAAACGTTTTCCTATCCAAACCGAGTGCTGACAAAACAATATTAACATATGAAATAGTAGGCCTAAATTAATTTAGACAGTTTTACAGATAGAGGCTTCTAATGAAATCATCCGAAGCCATCCGCAGGTGTCTCTTTCATCTAGTCCTAGATCAGTGATTCTCAAAGTGTGCTCCCGGGACCACTGCTGGTCCGCAACAGAGCTCAGGTGGTCCACGAGGGGATTTCTACTTTCTCAAAGACAAGGTAGCAGTAGGCTATATTTGTAACATAATTACAAACCTTAACATAGCTGAAGTCTTATTTTCACCACAATAAGACAGGCTGGCAATGTGAATAAAAAGTAAGTGATCTGCATCAAAAATAGCACCCATCAACTGTCAATTTAGTTGACAGGTGGTCCTTGAACATTTTTGGGGGGACAAAGTCTTCTTTGGTCTGAAAAAGTTTGAGAAACTCTGACCTAGATAGACAACTTGTGTGTTGCTCATCTGAGAAGTGGCTCTAAATCCATTAATTACCTCCGCGCTAGATTACTGCAGGCTAATCCCACAGCACAGATGCTCCCATTCAGACACCGCTAGTAGTATAGGACTGAGCTTGTTTTTCTCCCTTCCCCACATTTTGCAGTGTGTCAGGAAATCTGAATGATATTCTATACCAGAGACATCGAGCCTGTTTGTGACAACTTGATTGCTGTTGCTGAAGTCATGAGCTATTCATTACTGGGTTATTATGTAGGCCTAGTCATATCCTATTCCTATAGTCATATATGCAGTAGTTCCCTAGTCCTATTGCCAGTGACGGTGCACAGACATTTTGGCAGCCAGCTCCTGTCCTGAAGGGGGGGGGGGGGGCTGGCTCCCTTACTACACTATAGAGTACTGTTTCTCAACGGGGCCTGTACAGTGCCCCCCAGAGGGCGTTGGGGAGCTCTAGGGCGGCCTTGAGGACACAGCTGAGAGGGGGAGGTGCTAGTTGCCATTGGGGCTGGGCATTAGTCTATTTTATTTTTTAATACTAAGGAGGACGCTGGCAGGTTCATGATGAGGTCAAGGGGGCGTTGGTAGGCCTATGATGAGGTCCAGGGGGCATTTATTCCAAAACGGTTGAGAACCACAGCTATAGAGGCTATATTTTATATCTGGGCATAATAGTCACATGCTTTTTTTATCGTGAAGCATTTGTAGATTATCATGTCAACATGGACCACAGTAAATTGTGACAATTAAAAAAAAAAAAAAACAACAACTTACAAAAGGACATTGTTGTCCAGTAGGGCAAAGGGGCAGGTGCTTTAGCACCACCTCGTCCCTATCTGTGCACACCTATGTTACCACCATGATTGTTCAGACAGTTCTGAATTATGATGATGATGACGAAGGTGAACATTATGTGTGAATGTAAGTGAAATTATGCAGGGCACTTTTTTGCCAGCAGTTATGCCCGCCACCAGGGGTGCTAGGCGAGTAACCAGGGCCTCATGTATGTAGGGGGCCCACACACAGTTTAATTTGTGTAGATAAGGCTGGGTGGGGGCGGGGGGGTCCATTGGGGCTGATTGTACATATAGGACCCACAATTTGCTGCTACGCCCCTGCCCGCCACAATTCAGAACCAAGGACAGCGCCTTTCAACGCAGTTTACTCAAAATGCGCACGCAGCCGCGCGACACCTGCGCAGTCCAGGCTCATATTGCGCATCCTCCCTCAGTTAACCCTTTGAGCGGATTCGCCTGACAACGCGTGACGTTGGGTACGAGAGCGCCGTCAGTATAACTGCACGTCATCTGACACTGTTCCTGACAGGAAAAAACGCTGTCATTGAAATAAATAAATGAACAAACTCGAAGGAGGAATAGCAGCATAATTTTCTATTTCTCGTAAGATACACGACCACCCCCCCCCCCCTCTGCGTGGGAGACTAGTGGGCATCCTCCTTCTTCAATCAGCATCGGACAGACTCTTCCATCCCCCAATTGGAGACGGCGAGGCTTCTCCGTAGGGTAGATTCATTTACGGGTCCTAAAGGACACGGTGCGTCACCATTTCCGTCTGAACCATCCACTGCAATTTCTCCGAGGCGCGCTCTCGACATTTTCTCGCAGAATTGTCACGCCGGGCGTGCGTGTCTGTGGGATTTGGTGTCCATTTTCCCCTGATGTCCTTGCAAAGCAGAAAAGGGAATATCAATGAATTTCAAGTGAACGAGGACATTCATCGCATCGAGCGCTGCAGCTGAGGATTGATCAAGTGCTTTGGTCCCGTTTTGCCGTCTAGCCATTTCTTAATATCGTAGTAGGGTAAGAAAATTGAATTGATAGCGATAGTAGGACATTACGTAATAGGGGCATTATCCCGGCGGCTTGACTGAACGGTATAACGAGAGACGACACGCAAAGACAGAGTCGTGCAACCTTGCGTAAGTACACCCATGTCCAGGCCTCTGTATCAACGTGACAGGGAAATAATTAAAGAATGCATTATTTTGTATTTGTTGACGAGGTTTTGGTGTACCTTCTGTGATGTGGGGGTAGCAATGACTCGCCAGGTAGCATAGGGGGCTGGGTAGGGCCATCTGTCAATGAATCGATAACGAACATTTCTCTAGCCGTTCGTCTAATTTGTGCTATCTCTTTTGTAAATCTTGAGGTGGTTGACACAACGGGGGAAAATGTCGGGGCAGACTCTGACGGATCGCATTGCCGCTGCGCAATACCAGCTCACGGGCTCCGAAGTGGCGACTCGTGTCTGCAAAGCTACCACACACGAGGTGACGGCGCCCAAGAAGAAGCATTTGGATTGTAAGTGTTGCTTCTATTTCCCGTTATTTTCTTACCTGTCACGGAAAAATGCAAAACTGTTGAATGAATGTCTCAACCTGCAGTAGGCTAGCAGGTCTACCACCGTAAGAAGTCATGCATTTAGCCATGCACATTTCACCATACATAGCCATAACAGCAGGTGCACACATCCCTTTACCCGGGCACTGAAATGGAAGGCCACCATGTTGGACGGAGAATTCAGGCCCTGCTCAGTGGGTAGAGTAGCCAGAGCTGTGTGTGTGGGGCCCATAACGTGACAAGTCCATCTGCATGCAATGCATCGTCTGCCAGTGCCCACTGGGTTATGCCGGGCCTGTCCTTGAGTATCCTGGCAGTGTGGGCAAACTGGCTCAACACTTGTGGTGGCCTGTGTGTGTGTGTCGTGTGTAATGTGTGTGTGTGTGTGTGTGTGTGTGTGTGTGTGTTAGAGATTGAGATATGTAGAGAGATACTGCAAGCAAGACTGAACCAAGAGATGTTCTGCGTGTTTGTGTGTTTTCGGTGCGTGTTTTCTGTGTGTGTGTCCACTGCACCTCTCTCTCTCTCTCTCTCTCTCTCTCTCTCTCTCTCTCTCTCTCTCTCTCTCTCTCTCTCTCTCTCTCTCTCTCTCTCTCTCTCTCTCTCTCTCTCACACACACACACACACACACACACACACAGAGGCAATCTATCCCCCTGTCATGCTGGAGAACTTGTTTTAACCCAGTAAGACACAGCATTATATATTTGCCATCACCAGAATGACAATGACCAAGTCGTAGTGCATTACCAAAGGCCCTGTGTTATGTCATAGGTCATAGTATTGTAGTACTATGGTAGTTAACCTTACCATGAATATTACAGCGTTCCACTGGAGGTACGGCGTGCATTATAAGGGGCTACAATATTTGTATGGCTATGAAATGACAGTAAGCGGACCTGTCGTGGCCAACCGGTAGGGCACTCACCTGCCATGCGGCTGACCCGGGTTTGATGCCCGACACGGGTCCTTTGCCTCCCCGTCTCTCTCTCTCTCAATTCGCTTCCTGTCCACCTCCCACACTGTCCTATCAAATTAAGTAAAAAAAGATCTTCCTCCCCCCAAAACATCCTTGTCTTTGTCACAGCCCCATGATGCATTGCACGCCGTTCCTCCAGTGCAACGCTGTATTAGTCATTGAAAAGTTAACTACCATAGTACTACCGGTACACTACTATGACACAACATAGGGCCTTTAGTAATGCAATACGACTTGGTCATTACCGCAATTTATATCGCTATCTTCAGGGCCGGATTAATGCACAGGCTAGATATGGCTGCAGCCTTTGGGCCCCCACTTGCCAGTGGGCCTCTGATTGGCCAAAAGTGAAAAATTGCAGAATCGTGACACGATTGTACTCAATTGTGGTGCTGAGTACAGTTGGCAGACATGTTATCCTTAATTCCTATTTTGTGATTATGACACTGTCTATGTAAATTTGGCACGAAATTTGTCCTCAGGGGGGCCCCACAACAACCTGTAGCCTAGGGGCCCCAAACCATCTTAATCCGGCCCTGGCTATCTTAACAGGTAAGAGTTCAGAGAGTGCAAAGAAGACACAACACAGTCCAGCCATTAGAGCAGAGCTCTAGGGTAGTGATTCTCAACGGAGGCGGTATAGCCCCCCAGAGGGCGTTGGGGAGATCTAGGGGGGGGCGTTGAGGAGAGGGGGAGGTGCTAGTTGCCATTGGGGGGGGGGGGGGGGGGCATTAGTCTATTTTATTTCTTAATAATAAGGAGGACGTTGGTAGGTTCATGATGAGGTCAAGGGGGTGTTGGTAGGCCTATGATGAGGTCCAGGGGGCATTTATTCAAGAACGGTTGAGAACCACAGCTCTAGGGGGAGGGGAGGGGAGGAAGAGGAGGAGGAAGAGAGGAATGAGGAGAAGGAAGAGGAGTAGTATGAGACTTGGGCTAGAAGGAAGAAGAGGAGGAAGGAAGAGGAAGAGGAAGAGGAGGAGGAAGAGAGGAATGAGGAGAAGGAAGAGGAGTAGTATGAGACTTGGGCTAGAAGGAAGAAGAGGAGGAAGGAAGAGGAAGAGGAGGACTAGGCAGGTGTCTGGGTCATGTCTCAGCAGCCACCCGAGTAGACTTTCCATCCTCTCTCGACACTTCTCGCTTTTTAGGGGTAGCACTTGAAGATGTTTTAGGGGTTGAAGGGTTTAGAGAAAGTTCATGAGAGGCGAAGAGGAGAAGGGTTCTTACTTACTTATCTACTTACACTTTACGTACCTGTTCCTAACCCTTATGTTGAGCTACAGTACAAGTACATTGTTGTACATACTTTCATTCATGAACCATAGCCCCATAATGCATGCTGTTCCACCAGTGGAACACTGTAATAGTCATTGAAAAGTTAACTTCTATAGTACTACAGTACTATGGCATCAGACAAGGTCTCTAGTAAGGCACTACGACTTGGTCATTGGTATACTGGTAATGGCAAATTTATATCGCAGTATTGTAGCCTCTGCACAGATGGGGTCGCCAACGGGCCTATTCACCATTTGCTGAAAATACTCAACTACATCATAACAACATTGCTATGAAATTACCAAGAGGCTTGAGTAACAGATTACCATCGCGGGTCAAGCACGAATGTCAATTTTACTTATTGTGCACTTTACTTGAAAACCTAGCTGCCACTGTGTTGTGAGTGTTGTGAGTGTTGTGCTCAAAACACAATTTTAGTTAGCATTTTTTGACAATGACAATAAACTCTTGAATATTGAATCTTGAATCTCTCTACACTTTAGAGTTTTAAGCGGGCAAACATACCCCAGCACAACTTGTGCGACAACGGCGAGTGAAGTAATTGACTTTGTATAGAGGAGCTGGCGGCAAAAGAGACGAAAGCGATTTGGGCAGCAAGAGGTGATTGGAGGGACACGATCGACAGCTTGAGGTTGAACTTCAACTATTGTGATTATGAGCTATGGCTGGGCGGTATACCGTTAAAAAACCCTGATAACAGTTTTCACCTACACTTTTTTTGATGAGAGAAGGTTTTTTTTTTCAAAAAAAAAGTTTTTATTCCAAAAAAGTGATTAAAATAGAAATGGAGATTAATTAAAATTCAGGATTTTATCTCATTTTAAAATTTAATTTCAGCCTTTTCTTCAGAAACATTGAGATGTGGGGGAAAGTCGCAGCTTATGAAAAAAAATTCGTACAGAGAACCGTGATATTAATTTTCATCAAGAAAACCGATACACATTTTTTCCAGAACCGCCCAGCCCATATGAGCCGCAGCCAGTCGGAATGTCGGAATGCTTGCATTCTGCTTTCAACGGTCATACTCTTGCTTTTGCTGCTCGTGTCGCTCTTGGTATGAAAACATTCCAGCGACTCTTTTTAGCTCTTGTCTCTTCTGGTGTGTTTGCACGGTCAGGGAGAGCACTGTGGGGAGGTGGGCAGGATGAGGATGAGAGGGGCAGAAAAGGATGAGAAGGGGTGACATTTTATTTGATGGTTTCTGGTACTGTACAGGAATTTAATATCACATGTTATTTATTACATATTTTTGTTAAATTAGATTTTAAAGGAAAATCATTTGGATTTTGGAATCGGCTGAACAAAGCAAGTGCAGTGTAGTTGGGTACTGACAAGTCAAGGGTAGCCTTAGCAATACAACGGCATTCTGAAATTGGCAGGAATTTTCCTTTAAAGGCCAACTTACGATAAAACACAGTTTTACTCACTCCTTTTGAAGATCGGACGGTCACCCCAAGTTAAACTCACGTGCAAGGCTCTCATAGCGGTGCGTCACCTCGCCTGGCTGTGTTTCCCGGTGTTTCCCAATTGACATAAATAATGCAGAGAAACGAGCGAATCACGAAAGCCTTTCTGTGTTTCGTCACGTCGAAAGAAGGCGTTGGCCACAAAGGTTTATGTCGACCCATTTTTCTAAAAACATGTCGTAATTTTTTTCTGCTTGTTTTCAATACAAGCAACGTCTGGTGGCCCGAAATCTAGCTTAGCTTAGCTATCAGCTGGTTGCTACTCTCAGGTACACACACAGCACAAAACCTCATCCATAGAGCAAGCCCACTCTGGTTGCTCCGTGCCTGCAGCTCGCCTAGGGGTCGCTGTCGAAAGAGCACAGCCCTGAATGGAGCATGCACGCCTCCGTTGGCGCCCCTATAGTGCAGTACCACCAGGGGAAGTGGCGACTCTGTTTCCCATTACATTCTCTCCAAGAACAGGAGGACTTAGCCAATCAGAGACGCATTTCCACGAGAGCTGGAAGAGTGAGCCAATCAGAGACGCATTTCCACGAGAAACACGGAACACCCTCTCGTTTCTCCACAAGCCACCTTGCTGGCTTGCAAAAACGGCTTGAAACAAAGCAGCCAGAACGTTTTTTAAAACAGGACCAACGCGTAACACATTCAATAACAATGGGGAACACAGCAATATTAATCAAATGACGTTGAGAGGCCATCTTTAAAATACAGTGCAATCGGAGTAGGAAGACCTTTCAGTTTTTGGGGTTAGCAGCACTGAGGGGTAGGAAGGGGAGGAGGAGGAGAAAGGAGAAAGAGGAGGAGGTGGAAGAGGAGGAGGAGGAGGAAGAGGAGGAGGTGGAAGAGGAGTATGAGGGAGAGGAGGAGGTGGAAGAGGAATATAAGGAAGAGGAGGAGGAGGTGGAAGAGGAGGAGGAGGAGGAAGAGGAGGAGGTGGAAGAGGAGTATGAGGGAGAGGAGGAGGTGGAAAAGGAGTATGAGGAAGATGAATATGAGGAAGAGGAGGAGGTGAAAGAGGAGAATGAGGAAGAGGAGGAGGTGGAAGAGGAGGAGGTGGAAGAGGAGAATGAGGAAGAGGAGGAGGTGGAAGGAGAAAGAGGAAGAGGAGGAGGTGAAAGAGGAGGAGGTGGAAGAGGAGAATGAGGAAGAATGGAGGTGGAAGGAGAAAGAGGAGGAGGAATGGATTGAATTGGAGGAAGTGGAAGAGGTGGGCGTGTTACCTCACTGGCCACCCCAGTAGCCTCTCCACTCTGTCTTGACACGTTTTGTTTTTTAACCTTATGGGCGTCTATGACTTTAATGCAGGTAGAACACTGAAGAAAATGACTGAACATTATTGGGAAAGAGATTTGTGGTATGGGTTGGAAATGTCTTCACTTTAATTCTTTACATTATTGTTTTATAATTGTGCACTTTATGAGAGTGTCATCAGTGTGTTAACATTTTATTAACTGCAAATTACAAATTGCAAGCATAACAAAATTGATTTTTGTTGTTTTTATTCGAGATTTCATGTAAAAAAAAAAAAATCGTTATATGACATTTTTGCCATATCGCCCACCTCTACACCCAGTGTAGTGTATTAGAAGGTGTTGAGCGCACTTCCTGATCTCGCCCTTGGGCAACTAGCCCATCTATGGCATGCTCCCTTGCTACACATTGCAACACTGAAAAAAATCCAATCACCATTGTCAACAACAGAAACACCAACAATAACACACTTGCAGCACTTACACGATGGAAACATTTACAACACAACCAAATGTCTACAAGTGTAGCCTCGCTTGGTTGGTTCGGAGTAGGGTTGTCAACTGTCAATGGATAAAATATGGGACTCTTCATTTAGGCGGGGGTTTGTCCCCCAGAAAATGTTGCATTTCTTAGATGTGTTTTCCTGCATTTTAATGCATTTTAACGTCCCGTGTCCCGTTTCAGCTCAATACAGAACCCATACTTTTATCTCTTAATACGGGACGATTCCATATTTCAAGGGACGGTTGGCAACCCTAGTTCGGAGTCATAACGACATAAACCAGTGTTTCCCAACCAGGGGTACGTGTACCACTAGGGGTACGCGAGCACACTACAGGGGGTACTTGGAAAAATGAAAAAATGTATGGAGCATAGTCACATTGGGATATAGAGGGGGTACTCATGGTATGACAAAAAAGCTTAGGGGGTACGCAAGATAAAAAAGGTTGGGAAACACTGACATAAACAATAGCAATGCTAACTGTTAATACTGCGAGGCTATTCAAGTCTAGTGGGCCAGTGGGCCGGCCGGCTGTATCGCCTTAGTGACATGGCTGATGAATTATGGATTGCAGAGCCAAAGCATGGCATGCATAATTCAGCACAGCAAAGGTGACCACGTTACTCTGCACTACAGACCAGTGTTGCCAGATTGGACGGTTACCCACCAAATTGGGCTACTTGGGATGGCCGTGTGCTGATAAAAATGGGAAAAATTGACCATTTGGCGTTTTTTTCAGCCGTTTTGGGCCCATAGAAGTCAATTCAAATTGTTGATATTGGGCGGAATTTAGCACATTTTTGGCGTTTTTTGAGAACCTTTTGGGCGGGATTTGATCAGACACATCTGGCAACACTGCTACAGACTGGAGCCCGCAGCAGCCTGCTCTGCACAGATCACACACCTCACTGTCTCGCCCGCATGCTCGTGTGTGTGTGACACGTGTGTGTGTGTGTGTGTGTGTGTGTGTGTGTGTGTGTGTGTGTGTGTGTGTGTGTGTGTGTGTGTGTGTGTGTAGGGCCGCTGACAGCTTTGTCTATGCCTAGGACAAAGTCATCTGAATGAACCCCCTAATCAATACGTACAATGTCATGAGAACCCATTTCTGGGCCCCCTTTATCCATGGGCCCGGGACAACTGTCCCCTTTGTCCCCCCTCTGTCGGCTCCCCTGTGTGTGTGTGTGTGTGTGTGTGTGTGTGTGTGTGTGTGTGTGTGTGTGTGTGTGCGTGTGCGTGCGTGTGTGTGTTTGTGTGTTTTTACTTGTGCCCACTTCATACTGTGTGTGTGTTTTTCACATGTTCAATTGCATGCCTGTTTGTGTGGTCATGTGTGTGTGTGTGTGTGTGTGTGTGTGTGTGTGTGTGTGTGTGTGTGTGTGTGTGTGTGTGTGTGTGTGTGTGTGTGTGTGTGTGTGTGTGTGTGTGTGAGAGTGCGCGCGCGAGTGTGTGAGTGCATGCGTGGGCAGCACAAGCATTCAAGAGTGTTTGACAGTTTGGACTGGAACATAGTAGTAGCTAAGCTACCCTGTAACCCAGTGCACTGCAGTGTGTAAGTGCATACGTTGAAAGGGAGGCTTACTGGGTGGCTATCAATGCAAACACCAGGAAGGTGCTGTGACCTGCTACTTAAGACAGCCTTGCTGAGAGGAGGAGAGGAGCAAGTCTCCTTGCATTACAACAGGGCTCTATGAAATAAGGACACATTCAGGGGTAAAGCTTAAACACCAAAAAAAAACACTTCCTAATGTGCATATATTTTGCATTGGTTAAATGATAAAAAACCCTATTTTTACTTTGGTAATTTGTTTTCTGAAGAAGATGTAAACATTGAAACGTTAGCTGGGTGATTTCAGCTAATAATTGCTTAAAACTGCTGCAGTGTGATCTAGCTTTTATCTTCAATTAAAGGCTTTTCCCCACTGTGATGCACCTGCAAGCTGAGGGAGGATGCATATAGTCCCAAATGCAAATTATCCATCCATTCAGAAAGTGTAAGATGATCTTAGTTGACCTTATCGATCGACTTTCGATTAATTGATAAGCAATGTTGTTTTTTTCCACAAATCAGTTTTTTTTAAAACCTATCTATTATATATTGCATCTCTGAATATTATACTATTATAGTTATTATTTGGGACACTGCCTCACAGGCCTACACCGTAGACTATGGTTGTGAAAAGGGGTGCGCAGAAAAAATAGCGTTTCACGATCCATGGTGGCCAACGGGGGCCTTGAGAGTGAGAAATTATCATTAAGATCACACATTACCATAGCAAGCAAGTCTTTGGAAATGTAGCAAGCACAGTCAACCCAATTTTGGCTGAATGTCGGCTCTGTCGGCTGAGTGTCAGCTTGGCTGGAACACTGGGTATCATGACTCAGCCAACACTTCATAGAACACTGGGCCAACAATGAAAATAACTGTCACTTCATACAGTAACTGAGCCAACACTGGGCCGACACTGAAAATAACTGTCACTTCATACAGTAACTGAGCCAACACTGGGCCGACACTGAAAATAACTGTCGGCATACGGTAACTGGGCCATTATTGGGCCGAGGGCCAAGCCAAAATTTGCTATGTGGCAAGAGGGAGTAACACATGAAACCCTCCCTCCCTTCCCTTTAAGTCATTCTTTAGGGATTCGTTTTCAAAAGGGCAAGTATGTAGCCTACTGTATGTATGTAGCTTGTCACATTGATGATGACAAAGGCCGGCTTCCACAAGCAGGGACGGATTAATGCACAGGCTTAGTATGGTTGTAGCCTAGGGTCCCTCATCAGCCAGGGGGCCCCTGATTGGTCAAAGGGGACAAAGATTTTTACTGATGCCGTAATGAAAAATGATCTTGTTAATTCTCCTCTCTATAGTCAAGTCAAGTCAAGTCAAGTCGGTTTTATTGTCAATTTCTTTACATGTGCTGGTCATACAAATAATTAAAATTACGTTTCTTACTTTCCCTCGCAGACAGACATAGACTCTAGACTCTAGGTGTGGACATAGACAATTAGACATAGACAGTATACATACAGTACATTACACCTAGAGTACCTATAGTTGGCAGACGTAATTAATAGCTCGGAATTATGACACTGTTAATGTAATTTTGTCATGATTTTTTTTCTTCTTCGGGGTGCCTAATTACAACCTGTAGCCTAGGGGCCCCGGGCGATTTTAATCCGGCCCTGTCCACAAGTACCAGGTGTCAGCCTGTCAGCCTCGGTCTGTCCCCCCCCCCCCCCCCAGCCAATCCCAAGACAGTGTAGTCAGGGTTTCCCCTAGCACTTTTTACTTTTTTATTGATAGTACGGTGTAGATGGTGACAGGAAGTGAGGTTGGAGAGAGAGAGAGAGATGGGGAAGGGTTGGCAAAGGACCTGGGCCGGGAATCGAACCCGGGTCGGCCGCATAGCAAACTAGTGCCCTACCATATGTGCCACGGTAGGGTCATCCCCTAGCTCTGAACGCTGATGAAGATAGCGCTGCTGGTCTCTGCATGCCTCCATTGTGACCAGACATCTCTCTCCTTCACCCCAAGACAGTGTACTAATAGTGATGGTATTACTGGTCTTGGGATGCCTGCACTCTCTGTCTCTCTCCCCCACCCCACCCCAAGTCAGTACAGATGGTTTCAGCTGGTTTCAGCCTCTCTGACGGTCTCTCTCCCCCTGCCTTAGCCTTTGTAGTGATGGTGGACCTGGTTTCAGCCTCTGTCTCTCTCCCCCTCCCCAAGCTGTAGTGTAGTGATGGTGGAAGACCAGGTTTCAGCCTCTGTCTCTCTCTCCCACCTTAAGACAGTGCAGTGCAGTGATGGTGCTACTGGTTTCAGCCAGTTTCTCTCTCCCACCTTAAGACAGTGCAGTGCAGTGATGGTGCTACTGGTTTCAGCCAGTTTCTCTCTCCCACCTTAAGACAGTGCAGTGCAGTGATGGTGCTACTGGTTTCAGCCAGTTTCTCTCCCCCACCTTAAGACAGTGCAGTGTAGTGTTGGTGCAGCTGGTCTTGGGATACCTGCACTCTCTGTCTCTCTCCCCCACCCCACTCCAGCCCAAGTCAGTATAGACAGTTTCAGCTGGTTTCAGCCTCTGACTGTTTCTCGGTGTGGTGATGGTGCGGCTGGCCTTTATGTCTATGTCCCCCCTCCCCAAGTCAGTGTAGTGATGGTGGACCGGGTTTCAGCCACTATGCCCCCCTCCCCATGCTGTAGTGTAGTGATGGTGGAGGACTGGGTTTCAGCCTCTGTCTCTCTCCCCCACCCCAAGTCAGTACAGATGGTTTCAGTTGGTTTCTGCCTCTCTGACTGTCTCTCAAGCTGTAGTGTAGTGATGGTGTGGCTGGCCTCAATGGTGGACCTGGTTTCAGCCACTACCCCCCTCCCTAAGCCAGTGTGGTGATGGTGTGGCTGGCCTGTCTGTCTCTCTCCTCCACCCCTAGCTCTAGTGTAGTGATGGTGTGGCTGGCCTGTCTGTCACTCTGCCTCTCCCCTAGCTGTAGTGTAGTGATGGTGTGGCTGGCCTGTCTGTCTCTCTCCCCCTCCCCAAGTCAGTGTAGTGATGGTGTTGCTGGTCTCTATGTGTCTCTCTCCCCTCCCCAAGTCAGTGTAGTGATGGTGTGGCTGGTCTTCATGTCTATCTCCCCCTCCCCAAGCTGTAGTGTAATGATGGTGGACCTGGTTTCAGCCACTATCCCCCTCCCCCTAGCCAGTGTGGTGATGGTGTGCCTGGCCTTTCTGTCTCTCTCCCCCTGCCTTAGCCATTGTAGTGATGATGGACCTGGTTTCAGCCTCTGTCTGTCTCTCCCCCTCCCCAAGCTGTACTATAGTGATGGTGCTACTGGTTTCAGCCACTGTCCCCCTCCCCAAGTCAGTGTGGTGATGGTGTGCCTGGACTCTATGTATCTCTCCCCCTCCCGTAGCCAGTGTATTGATGGTGTGCCTGGCCTTTCTGTCTCTCTCCTCCACCCTAAGATAGTGTAGTGTAGTGCTGGTGCTGCTGATCTTGGGATACCTCCACTCTGCTCTGCTCAGTCATGCGTGCCGTCGCTGGCATGGAGGGGTTGCGTTGCGTCGTGACTCGTGAAAGCGCTGTGCTTGGCCAGATTGGCTCATAAATTCTTTGCCCCTCTCCTCTCCTCTACTTACCTCTCATCTGCTCTCCTCTCCTCTCCTGTCCTCTCCTCTCCTCTCCACTCCTCTCCTTTCATCTCCTTTCATCTCATCTCCTCTCCTCTCCTCTCCTCTCCACTCTTCTCCCCTGCCCTCTCCTCTCCTCTCCTCTCCTCTCCTATCCACTCTCCTCTCCTCTCCTCTACCCTCCTATTCTTTCTGTCCTTG
>NC_085874.1:40668545-40671045 GCF_034702125.1 Engraulis encrasicolus | reverse complement strand
CAAGGCTCGCTAGGGACACACTCCTAAGTGCACACTCTACTTTTAAAGTCTCAAACATATATTTTTTAAAAATAAGGGTGTCATGTCATATGAGAACTGTAAAGGACTAAATGAAGGTAAGGTTAGTTAAAGGGACACTGTGTGAGATTTTTAGATTTTTAGTTTTAGTTGTTGTGCTGCCCATTCTCTAATGTTACCTTTTTAATGAATACTTACCACCACCATCAAATTCTAAGTATTCATTATGACTGGAAAAATTGCACTTTTCATACATGAAAAGGAGGATCTTCTCCATGGTCTGCTATTTTGAATTTCCAAAAATAGCCATTTTTAGCTGCAAAAATGACTGTACTCAGACCATGCTCTAAAATATGTGTTTATTACTTATTTCATATTTCATATAAAGATCAAATTTGGCAATAGGCAGCCCAGTTTCAATTAGCAGCATAGTTGCAGTACCCTTTTTGACCATTTCCTGCACAGTGTCCCTTTAAGGTAAGGTAGGGCTTAGAGAGCATATTTCATACACAGGCAGCCCAATGTGCTTCAAACTAAATAAAAACATCAGATATATGAAAGTAAGGCTGCAGGATTATGGGAAAAAAATCATTATTTTTTTTGTTGCAGAATTTTCTTTTAAATTATAACAAAATCAAATATAACCAAGAATGAATTATATACGGGACGAGAAAAAAATTACTGAATTATAATAATTATGTAAGAGGCAATAGCATGAAACTTAGGTGGACAGATCTCTGGCCAGAAACACCGGCCTGTGAGTATGTTCTGGCTTCAGGGACGCTCAAAAGCAGATCACTATTACCATGATTAAATCCCGATTGAAATCACGATTTCGATATCACGATTACAGTAAATCACGATTTTCTGTTAATTTCAATTAATTTTGCAGCCCCATATGAAAGAATAAAACAATGGAGAGAGTCAGTGACTCACGTGAATAAAACAACAACAGAGCAGATAAAATATGAGTAATAAAAAACAGACAAAGAGAGTAATAATGGATAATAAGAACAGGAAGAATATGAGCCTGGCTGTATCTCGCTACATGCCGTGGCATCACCTTGTGAAACAGTGTTGCCAGATGGAAAATGCTGAATCATCGTACCAAAACCTTAAAATGATTGTTTTTTTGGGGGTTTAAGGAGGAAATTATCGTACAAGACCCAAATTGTTGTTTCAAGGCATCTAAATGAACCGAATGACAACTCTGAAATGATCATACATCATGTTTTTTTTGATCAAACAGATGAGAAAATGGACAAAATCTGGCAACACTGTTGTGAAGCCTCTTGACATGACTCAGGAATCCTGCTGTATTGTAACAGGAAGTGATGTCATGTGGGCTAGAGTCTGCGGCTTCTAATTGGTCACCTCTGATCCTTGTCGAGGATTTGCTTATCACACCATGCCCATGATGCTAATAGCACAAACAGACCCACTCAACACAGATTGTGTGTGTACGTGTGTGTGTGTGTGTGTGTGTGTGTGTGTGTGTGTGTGTGTGTGTGTGTGTGTGTGTGTGTGTGTGTGTGTGTGTGTGTGTGTGTGTGAGAGACGTGTGTGTGTGTGTGTACGTGTGCGTGTGCGTGTGTGTGTGCATGCATGTGTGTTCATGTGTGTGTGTGTGTTTGTGTGTGTGTGTGTTAGGCGGATAAGGTTGACGTTCCAGTCACATTCTTGTTGACGTCCATCCTTCTGTTGTGTTACTGCAATCTCCTCCTAAAAGGAAAGCAATAAATTACTGTACTGACTCCATCTGATTAAGCAGAACCTGTCCTCCCCAACCTCACCCTGCCCCCTGCCCCCGCCCCTTTCTCCTCTGTCTCAGAGGCTCAGTAAGTGTGTGTGTGTGTGTGTGTGTGTGTGTGTGTGTGTGTGTGTGTATTGTATGTTTTGTGTGTGTGTGTGTGTGTGTGTGTGTGTGTGTGTGTGTGTGTGTGTGTGTGTGTGTGTGTGTGTGTGTGTGTGTGTGTGTATGTGTGTGTGTGTTGTGTGTGTGTGTGTTGTGTGTGTGTGTGTGTGTGTTGTGTGTGTGTGTGTGTGTGTGTGTGTGTGTGTGTGTGTGTGTCTGTGTGTGTGGTGTGTGTGGTGTGTGTGTGTGTGTGTGTGTGTGTGTGTGTGTGTGTGTGCGCGCGCGTGCGTGCGTGTGTGTGTTGTATTGCGTGTGTGTGTGTGTGTTTTGTTGTATGTTTTGTGTGTGTGCAGTCCACTGAAAGCAATCTGGTACAGTACAGACCCTGCCAGCCCCCTCCTCTCCTCTCCTCTCCACTCCTCTCCTCTCCTCCCCTCTCCTCTCCTCTCCTCTCCTCTCCTCTCCTCTCCTCTCCTCTCCTCTCCACTCCTCTCCTCTCCTCTCCTCTCCACTCCTCTCCTCTCCTCCCCTCCCCTCCCCTCCCCTCCCCTCTCCTCTCCTCTCCTCTCCTCTCCTCTCCTCTCCTCTCCTCTCCTCTCCTCTCATGCACACATTCACACACATACA
>NC_085874.1:40648545-40663545 GCF_034702125.1 Engraulis encrasicolus | reverse complement strand
AGGGCTATTTTTATTCAAATTCTGATGTCTTGGCATCATTCTCACATCACACTTTTATTGAAAGATAATTTGCTTATAGGTTATAAAGAATAAATAATGTCATATTTTAATTAAGAAAAACGTTAACTGTGACTAAAATCCGGTAGTCGTCACTGTTAATTAACATTCTTGGGCACCTCAGAAGCTCCTGGAGGACTACCTCATGCCCACGGGCACCACGTTGGTGACACCTGGGCTAGTGTAACCTGCCTTTCCAATGGGATGTTTCATATGGTACATGAATATGACTCTGATAATCTTAGATCAAGAATTTGGTAGACTGGGAGGAATCAGTGATCTGTCCCTGATTAACCATCATGGTACATGTCCATCAAGACATTAGCATTCCGTTGACCCGTCCGGGAGCATCGAGAGTCCGAGAGGTTCGCGGGCTGTTAAGTTGTTCACGCTGCACAGTCAGCGTTTGCGATCTATCCGCGAGCAGCAGCTTCCAGTCCCAGCACTCTACCCATGTTTTTTAAGTGCATAATGGCCATGGAAACGAACAAAAAATCTGACTGTCCTCCTAGCTGTTTGACTACAAATGTAATGGCACATGGATGCCGATATGTGAGGCAGATTCTGTGTTTGGGTGGGAGGAGTAATCGGTGCCAATCCTACAGTGACTGGCACCCCAGAAAAAACCTGCTCTGGCATCCCGCAAAAAATGGCTTATGACTGCTGATCAAAATGCAAATGCCATGTTATTATTGCTGTAGTGTGGTAGTAGAGTGGAAATTTCATCAAATTTAATATCATTAATTGGCTATTTTAGCGATATCATCAGCAGCAAAGTTTTGCGATGTTGCAGCCCCACCCACACCCCCTTGGGGTGCCGCCCCAGACAATAGCCCTAATGGCCCGACCGGCCCGGTCTGTAATGTTTTTTTTTTCTCATAGATGTCCACCCATCAATGTCATGAAAGACCTTGTTCTTCTGACTTGCTGTGTTTAAACGGTGGCGGCTTACCTCAAGATGTATCAAGTCACAGAGCTGTGTGTAAGATTACATCAGCCTAAACCTCAGGGGGGCTTTGTGTGCATGTCTCTCTCTCACCTCTGGCATGTGAGCCATCCGTGGCCAAACCATGAGGTTCACCGGGTTCAGAGCCAGCAGCTCCCTAATCCAGAGAGGATTCAGTCTGCGGTAAAATACCATAGATGGGCTTCAGTAAGTGGGGAACTCATCTGTGATATAAGAGCCGAGGCAAAATAATTGTTTTTTTTTTTAGGTTGTGTCGTGTTGTGTTGTGTTGTGTTGTGGTGTGGTGTGGTGTGGTGTGGTGTTGTGTTGTGTTTATTGTCTTTTTAAGGTCTTCTCTTCCCCTCCTTAAGCTGTCGCTTTCATTATCTTTCACCCTCTAACAAAAACACACACACACATGCACACACACACACACACACACATACACAGAGAGAGTAACTAAATGAGTGCAATGTGTGTGTGTGTGTGTGTGTGTGTGTTTTCTCTCCTGCAGAGGTTTATCCAGTATCTTGCCTCCAGGACTTCTCTGTTCAACCTCAGCAACTTCATCGACAAGACTGGCACCAGTGGTGAGTCATATGCTTACGTGTATGTGTGTGTGTGTGTGTGTGTGTGTGCGTGTGTGTGTGTGTGTGTGTGTGTGTGTGTGTGTGTGTGTGTGTGTGTGTGTGTGTGTGTGTGTGTGTGTGTGTGTGTGTGTGTGTGTGTGTGTGTGTGTGTGTGTGCTTGTGTGTATGTGAGTGTGCTTGTGTGTGTGTGTGTGTGTGTGTGTGTGTGTGTGCTTACACTTCACCTCTGCAATGAAATGAAATGCCCTCGCACAAGGAAACGTTTTGCAGTGTCACTCAAAGCAAATAAGCTGCCAAGCACCTCGTATCCTGTGTGTGCGTGCGCGTGCGCGTGCGCGTGCGCGTGTGCGTGTGCGTGCGCGTGCGCGTGCGGTCGTGCGCTCACAATGCGGCTCATTCCTCATTCAAATGCAACAGGCGTCACACATTTCTTTTTTATGATAATCAGATCTGGCTCCATTTTAGGTAGAGTATGTCTATATACATTATGTTATATTACTTTGAAGATAACAATGGCTGCCATAGTAGGAGATCTTGAAATGAACACAACCCTATAATTCACACAATTTAATTCAGATTGACTTTAAAAATGTGTATTTTATGTACAGTGTTTGGTACAGGGACAGTTCTTCTTGAGCATTTTATGTTTCAATGCCTTGCTCAAGGCCAGAGCACTCTACCCATCTGCTACCCCTGTAGCTAGACTTGAAACAACCAACCAAAGCTTGTATTCTCCAGTCCCACTAGATTGGCAGTGGCCTCATTCTGACAACGGAATGCCTGACTATTTTTTTAACATACTTTTTTTCCCCCGCATTTTTTGAAACCCCCCCACAAAAAAACAGTATAGTACTACACTACTATGACACTACTACTGCATGTTATGTAATATGTGCTTAGTTCCAAAAATGGGACAGTAATTCATTACGATTTGGTCACTGCCATTTGGCCATTCAACAACAGACTTGTAACAGCGGTCGTCTGTGTCTTAACACGATGAAGGAGAATGTGTCGATTGTGTATAGAATTACAATGGTAGGCTGGCTAGACGCATCTATTATTTGTAGTAGCAATAATCGAAATAGTGCAAAAAATAGTTTCAAATGCATTGCATTTCATGTATGTTTCTTTTTCTGTTGCTTCATTTTGGTTTTCACAAAATTACCATTTTGGATACAAAAAAAATTGGCCTATTTTGCAGCTGTAGTTGCTTTTGCTGGCAGTCTGACTCTGACGCTATGTAAGGGTTAACGTTCGGCGAGAAGGTCGCTACCGTGGAATAGCAGCACGACAGAGAGAATCTTTAGACCCCGACGCGGAGCGGAGGGGTCTTGTTCTCTCTGAAGTGCTGCTATTCCACAAAGCGACCGACTCGCCGAAAGTTAACCCGCTTATTATATGGATATACTTAAATGATTCACACATGGCGGGGACATTTCTTTAGGCCTATTTAATGTTAAGATTGTTGCTGCGCAAAACAAAACAGTGCCGTTGTGGAACACCGCTAGGCAGCCAGGACAACAGGTGTTGTCTATCACAGCTGATTAGAGTCTTGTTGAAAAGTCGCTTTAGCAGTGAAAAGTCTTGTTGCCATTGACAGCGGTCTGTTATAGACCAACCCGTCCGTTATCGAAAAATAACAGACGTGCGAACGTTGGGGAGCCCCGTTGAAATGAATGGAGCATTCGACCGATGACGTCACACCATATAATAAAGTAGGCTTAATGCACAGCTGCTGCTTCTAAAGATCTATGCTTGATAGCTCTGGTTCCCGTTTAAATAGAAAGGAAACATCTGAAAACTGGCACATTATTGCTGTGCATTTTGGCATCCCATCTGGTGTGTAATATACGTTGCATGCATGCAGTTGCAGTATATAGTACATTGCATGCATGCAGTTGCGTGACCTACTGAGCTGTGGGATGCAGCACACGCAGTTCAAAATGAATTCAACACTGAGTCTATGTCACATCTTCTAGAGTTCGTGCAGTACAAAATTCAGGGCTAATTCAACACTGAGTCTTTGTCACATCTTCTGGAGAGTGCATTTGATGGAACACTGCATCTATTAATGTGTGTCTCTGCAAAGGGCCCTCTGGTAGTTCACTAACTCAATAACCATCTCCAGAGAGGCAGTAGTGTGGTGCACAGTGATCAGGTGCCTTAGAGGAGCCTTAGAGGACTCACTCACACACACACACACACACACATACACACACACACACACACACACACACACACACACACACACACACACACACACACATATACACACACACACACACACACACACACACACACACACACACACACACACACACACACACACACACAGACATGCACGCATGCATGCGCGCACACACATATGCACATGCACATGCACATGCACTTGCACACGTGCACTCAGATAGTCACCCACGCATGCATTACATGCATGCTAGCATGCACGTGCACGCACATGCACGTGCACGCACGCACGCACGCGCGCGCACACACACACACACGCACAAACACACACACACACACACACACACACACACACACACACACACACACACACACACACACACACACACACACACACACACACTTCCTTACGCTCCACTGAGGGCCATTTTATTTCCTCTTCTCGATCAGTGGCCCTTTGCCCGCAGACACACCGCCCTCAGTCTGGACTCTATATAATACAAATGACTCACTGAAACATTTTTCAGACAGTTTTTTGCCTATAACATTCTTGCTACTGTAAAGAGGCTCTGTGTATGGAAAGTAATAGTTATACAATACATCTACAATAAATCTATAATAAATCACCTTAAGGAAAGTACTTGATGATGATGATGGTGGTGTTGTTTTTGTTGTCATTTTTGTTGTTGTCCTGTGTATTTCAAATAGCTCTCATACATGTGATTGGGCCAATTCTGGCATATGTTAACATGTATTTGTATTTGTAAACATGTATTTGTATTTGCTGAAATGCATGTATTTTGAAACACAAATGTTCATTAATATGTACACTCCCTCCCAACAAACCATTTTCAAATGTTCCAATCTCTGCAGGTTATGACATGTCCACGTTTATCAGGCGGTACGCCCGCTACCTGAACGAGAAGGCCTACGCATATCGCCAGATGGCCTTCGACTTCACCAGAGTCAAGAAGGGGTATGCAGTACACAGTGCACATGCACACACACACACACTCATTTCTGCTGCTCAGACTAGGAACCACATTTACACTTTTGTGTCTAGCCGATTACAGCAACACATTTCAGAGATAAGATAAGATAATAAGATAAGATAAGATAAACTTTCATTGCTGAAATTTTCAGCAGTAAAAAAAGAAAGAGAAGACAGAGACCGTGTCTAACTATTTTATTAAATTCCAGTCTACCTACCCACTACCATCCATTGCTAATGTTCAAGTTGGCAAAATAAAGAGAACAGTACAGCACTCTACGTTTTGTATTTTATTGCTCTTTGACGGGCAATAAAATACACAACATGGAGTGCTGTCCTGTTCTCTTTATTTTGTATAATTCTTGAGGAATAAGCACCCAGTTGCTTTTAATTTTGTTTGAGTTGAGCGCGTTACACCTCTTAGTTGAACAATGTTCAAGTTAAGAAATGTTGCTAATGGATTAATTATGGAAATTATGCCAATGGTTAAAAGTCCACAGGTACAGTACAGTGTCACAATGTGATGGATCATCGTGGTTGTGAAATTCACCAGTGATGGGTCGATGAGTAACTGTGATTGGTCTGTTGTGTCAGCGCTGAGGGTGTGATGAGGACCATGACTCCTGATAAGCTGCTGAAGGCCATGCCAGCGCTGCAGACCCAGGTGGACACTCTGCTGGAGTTTGACGTGAGTGGAGAGAGTTGCCATTTATACAAATGAAGAGCTCTTTTCCAAAACGTAACAGTATATCCACCATTTTTGACTTTTTGCATGTTACTATTGGAATTCAGTGTTAAGAAGTCTTATCATCTATGTGTGAATTCGTGCCATTCAAATGTTTTGTGAACATACTTTTTAAACCTCAACTTGCAATTAAATGGAATTCCCAATACAAAAATGTCAATTTCCTAACATTCTATAAAATGGATATATCTAATTTTGGAAAAGAGCTCTTCAAATACATTTGGGGCTTTTGCCTTGACAGTATAGAGTAATGTAATATAGGGTGGGCATAGGACAATAGCAGGGCTATTCAAATGACGGCCCTGGGGCCAGATGCGGCCCTTGGGCGGCAAGGCTCTGGGCCCCCACGAGGCCAGAACAAAATGAAAACATCAAGTGAAGAGAAAATCCGAAGTGCTCAGGGAATTGTTGAGAAAAAATCTTGAAGGTGCTCTTTGGTGTTGGGGAAAAACAATATCTTGTCAAAAAAGGGAGTCCAAGGCACTCTTCTTGTGGAAAAGAGACCAAGTCTCTGCTCGCATGTTTGTAAACTTAATAGTTTATGCTTCAATAAAGGCTTTTTAATATTTTCCACAAGAAGAGTGCCTTGGACTCCCTTTTTTGACAAAATGAAAACATGTTAGCTATCAGTGTCCTTGCATAATTTGCGACCACTAACACTTCAGGTTAGGGATATTTCTCCTATGCATTCACATGAGAGTGTGATAAAAAGTAGTCATAATAGACCATAACAAGGCTACCAAGAAATAGAGAAGCGTATACAGAATCTGTTCTGCCTAGAAAGCTATCAGCTTGTTTCGCACCCTCACCTTGCATGCATGCGTATTCTATGTTCGGGCCCCTTTAGTGATAGGAATTTGAAAAGCTGGCCCTCAGTGACATTTAATTGAATAACCCTGATGTATAGAATGAACAATAAGGGAGTGAAGGAGAGCAATCGGGCAGGAGATGGAAATGATCCGGTCCGAATTCGAACCCTGATCCCCATGGGTAGTCTCAATGCATCAAAATGTATTTATATAGCACAATATCACAACTATACAGTGCTTTCAAATATGCATACACATTCCCACATCCAAACACCAGCTCTGTAGGCTGCCAAGAAGGCGCCAATTGTTTGGGAATCACGTGAAAGAGTGCTCTCTCTCTCTCTCTCTCTCTCTCTCTCTCTCTCTCTCTCTCTCTCTCTCTCTCTCTTTCTCTCTCTCTCTCTAGTTTGTCCCTTAATCTACAGTATACAAAGGACAGTGAATGTGCAGTGCGAGTCAGGCGGTTCATCGTTGTAGTTGGACGTTGGCCATTCCACTCAAAAGACAGATTTCGGGTCGTTCTGAAAATGTTACCTTTGTCATCCAGCTACATCCATCTTTGCAAGCTTTTCATGTTTCTTCCTCTACTTCTGTACGTCCGCCGACCCTTCCCCTCCCATCTCTCTTTCTGTCTCTCTTGTTTATTTCCATCGTCCATCACTCCGCGTGTCTCTGCCTCTGTGTCCTTTCCCAGGTCCACCCCAAAGATCTGAACAATGGAATAATCAATATGTGCTTCATGCTGCTGTTCAAAGACCTGATCAAGCTGTTCGCCTCCTACAACGACGGCATCATCAATCTATTAGGTTAGTAAGGAGAGGCTGACGCACTACATATTACCTTTTCTGTACCACCCACACATCAGTGAAAAAGCATTACCAAGTCTTAAATGTGCACTGTGTAATATTTTCAGCTGTTTCTTTCCAGAATCCATGCTGCCCATTCACATACTTATCACCACCATAAAATTCAAAGTATTCACTATGACTGGGAAAATAGCACTTTTCATACTTGAAAAGGTTGGATTTTCTCCATGTTCGCCATTTAGAATTTCCAGAAATCTACATTTTTAGCAGCAAAACTTACTGTTCTTTGGTCATACTTGTAAATATTAGTTTATTATTTAGTAAATATTAGAGATGCACCGGATCCTGATTTTTAGGATCCTGCCGGATACCGGATCCACTGCTTAAGATCCTGCCGGATCCGGAACCGGATACCGGATCCTACAAAAGGGTTGAAACACATAGCCTACTCACACACGTGGGCCCTTTTTATCACGTTGGCTCAAACTATTTTGACTTAAAAGCCTCGGCTACCGGATCCTGGATCCTGGAACCGGATCCGGATAGTCTGAAAAACCCCTATTATCCTGCCGAATCCGGAACCGGATCTTGGATCCTGTACATCTCTAGTAAATATTCATGAAAAGATCAAATTTGACAATAGGCAGCACAGTTTCAATGAGTAGCATAGTTAGCATAGCAATACCTACTCTGGTCACAATCCTACACAGTGCACCTTTAAATCTTGATAAATAAAATATTGTATATACAGTGCATGCAGTGGTGGGTTTAGTAAGTCCTGCCATGTGTTGACATACCCAGCTCACTGAACAACAGTGTCTCATCCCAACTTGTCCATTTCTGTCTACCTTTGACCAGATTGCAATTTTGGACGTCTTGGAGTCCAAATGTGATGTGTGCCCCCTTGTGGCAGCATAACTTCACTGATGGTTAGGGTTAGGGAGAGGTCTAGGTTTAGGCCACCTAGTCAACATGGAATTCGAGACGACTCGTCTAATGAATTGTTGAGAGGGGACCATTCGAACAAAACGTTGGACCATTCGTAGAAGGCATGGGGCGTTTCGTGCAGTACCTGAGGATTTTTCGTAGAAGACCTAAGGACGTTACGTTCAATCCATGCAGACCTTTCGTGTAACTGGGCAGATGTTTAGTTTAGTCTGCCTATTTTATTAGCCTATTATTTTTATATTTTATCAAACTTGTGTGCCTACCACCACAATGCAATGAAAACAAAAATCGAACCATATAGAAAGTGTGTGCGTCTCTATTTTTTTTTTTTTAATTAATTATTCATTTTAGTTCAGGCTGCTTTTTTATCATTAGGCCTATTTTATAGCCTATTTTATATATACTATATTGTAACGGACTGCCTCTGCTCCTCCGAGTGAGATAACAGCGTTACCCCCTGTAACTACACGTGCAGCCCTATAAAATGGAGTTAATTTCAAATGGCGGGCGAGACTGTCAGGAAGCAACAAGCCGAGAGAGCAAGAGAGAGGGAACCATGAAGTGTGCGCCGAGAAGATCACCATTCGCAAGAATCGCTAAAGCTAGACATTGATGTGAGCTGTTCCAAATTGAGAGGGTTTTTCAAAAGTGCACTACTAAACATAAGAAAACATATTCGTTGTGTTGATATGAATTATTTCTAATGTGTTGGTCACTGATTTTTATTCATTTTTGGAAAGGTAACGGCAGTCTTGCTGCCTGGCTGGCGCCCATCTCATAACTACAGTCGTTTGCCCCACTACAATATCAACGAAATGTTTTAAAATGTACAACATCAATTTAAAGGTAGGCCTAAGGATAATGTATTGTCCACACATGACTATAAGAAAATGTTTCCCTACGGGGGCGAATAACACCCCCGACGCCGAAGGCGGAGTGCTGTTATCTCTGAAGGGAAATGTATTTTCCGTAGTCACGTGTGGAAAATAGGCCTACATTATCCCGCTTATCCCGCCTTTACCAACATTATAAAGCATACATAGTTAACCATAGTTTATAGCGTGCGCAAAGAAAGATAGTACGTGGAACGCTCATAATTGAAACAGGTTAACAAGCAACATGGTTTGGCTACTTTCTAACTTGTTACAGCCACATTGCGCTTCAAACTGTTTGCCGGCTGCCTCGTTCACCGCGCGATATCAACTAAACTCGGGTTCATAACAGGATCATTTCTATCTAATCGGCGACAGTATTCCAGAAAAAAGCATAGACAACCCAAACACTGATGTGCGCCCTGACCATCATCATAGCCTATCGATCCTGATACAGGCAGAGCCTATCAAAGGGCGTTGATGGCTATGGACCTTTTCAGTAGCCTATGCTTGGGGTATAGGGCCTGCGTCGTCGTTGGTGTTTGTATCAGCACGCCAAAAGTTACCTCACTAACGTTAATGATGTGCTTTGCTGAGTAACCTAGCCAAATATATCCAGATAATCGTGAATTATGCAAAATAAAGTCTACCAACATGTATTGCCATTCTAGGAGCGATAAGGAGAATGCCGCACAGGCGCGGAGAAAGGGTTCCTTTGACACAGAGAATGCTCTGTGTGGCTGCGCGCATGCAGTGTTTAGTTTGCAGGTTTCAGGCAAATAATGGTGATCGATACGCCCTAGGTCCATAAGACTAACAGTAAAACAGGGACAATGACAAAAGGGATGAATTGCTTGAGGAAATCAAAAGGGACCGAGCGAAGTTATGACAACAAATTGACGTGCACCATTATGCAAGGCTACATGTTGTTATGATGGGTTAACCAATCAGTTACCGTTGCATTAATAATATGTATGATAAAGATGACTTCAGCGCAGGATATCAGAAATAAACAAGACAACGCAGATGGCTTTTAATTTTTAATATGGCCACATTATGCGTCAATACGCCAATGCGTATTAGGCTATTTATCATGAAACCTCAAATCGGAAGAAGCCTTATCTTGTACCCAGCACTTTTCAAACCTTACTCGGGTTTATGGTAATTGTCCGGGCCAGCACTTTTGAAATCAAACGGACGCCCTTGCCTGCATGACATGTCATTTGCATGATAAGAGCACGGACGATCATGGACATACGATGGTACACACATAGCCACACACGCACACAACACGGTTCAGTTCAACGTTTATTGACCAGTAAGCGAGCAGCGCAGTACCAGCTGATTTGCTCTGGAATCTCGAAATGAAAACTGACTTTACTTGGGAAAAGTGTTGCAAGAACATTGAACTCATTTAGTAGGCCTATCATTGTGCCAAGCGTGTGTCGCATATTGTACTGGGATATGTGTTGGGGAGGGCATTAACATTAGTCTAATTTAGACCTATGACAAAAACATTATCGGGGAGGATTGAGGATAAATCTTACACGTTTCCTTATTAATGGAAAATTAATTCCATGCTAATTCCAAGTATTCAAGAACCTAAACAATATGCAATTGCTCCACAGTTCAAGGGTTAGGCTATTTATTCAGTGAGGTTGTGGATATTGACACCTTTCCTCTGCGATCGCGGATAGCCCCCACCTTTGCGCTTCTCATCTGGCTGTCACGATATGGAACGGGAAGAGACAGTTCAAGACAAGCGGCATGACTGCAATTGTCAATACAGTAGCCTAAAAAACTGTTAACTGTTCAGCGGTGTGTAGTCAAATTATCACAGCGGTGGTAGATGATTTTATGAAGACCTGGAGGACAAAAACCAACAGACACAATTGCTGAGTGTGTATGCAGTATTTGTAACGAATGATTCTCCTGCCAGGATAGCGTTGGACTACAGAATAACCCATTTACATGTTGAATGTTGAGAGGAGGCATTTTGAAAAGTCGAAGACCTATTCACGAGGATATCATAGCTACCTTTCCTTGTCAATGTCCCATGCACTACAAAATATTCCAGAACCTCATCTGCGATAGGCTAAACACAATTTATCCAACAAGCTTGTGGATAATATTGCTACCTTTCCCCTCTCCTGCGGTAGCCAATTGCCTTCTCAGAAGAAGCAATCTGAATCGGAAAGAGAGCGCACTGTTCAAGACCCGCGGCAAGACTGCAATTGTCATCTGGTTCGTGGTGTCAACCTTCAGCCAAAACGGTGACAGATCCTTTTTTATAAGATAGACCTACCTTATTCGCAGCAGCCAAAATCAGTCAGACAATAAATGCTTAACGAGTGCGTGCAGGGTAGCGAATGCTCTTCTATCAGGGTAAAATTTGCAATTGGAGAGGGGTGATTGAAGGGCTAAATTAAGTCTGAAATCAAAATGATAAAAAAAAATACGGTCGAATTATTTACAATACCCTACATGACAGAAAGAAAACGTGTAGGGGGTCAACTGAAAATACCCATAAACTGAGGACTATAGGCAACGTCAAAGTAAAATACAAACACGAAATCAAACAAAGCTTTTTTTTAATGCGGTACACTTCCAAGCTTCACAAAACCCACTGGTTAATAGCAGGTTTTACGCACACATTTCGAAGCGGTTAATCACAGATGCTGCTCTCTTCCTTGCTCTCCCTTGCACCCCAACATACACTGGGTTTAATACACCCTGCAATACTGGCAAACTATTATTCAATTACCATTTCATTTGTTCATGCAAAGACCTTTACGCGGCGGAGAGAGAACGCGCTCCTGTGCAGTGTTAAGGTAGCGATTTAACCTCTCTCTCTCTCTCTCTCTCTCTCTCTCTCTCTCTCTCTCTCTCTCTCTCTCTCTCTCTCTCTCTCTCTCTCTCTCTCTCTCTCCTGTATCCATGGGCTTAACACAGGTACATGGGTTCTGTAATGTTTTCAACACTGTTAGGACCTATATTGTTTTCTGGCTCATGCGCGAACTATTTGTTTATCATTCAGAATCAGAAACATCAAAGTGTCGGTAGACAGCTTTATCTTGTTGCTGGTGCTTCGCATCTAAAAAGTTACCGGAAAGTCAGAAAACTTGCTGCATGACAATGTGCTCAATGGTCAATAGCCTACTTCTAGATGCACTATAGTCTGTAGCCTAGACGCGCGCTGCTCTGATTCAAAGCGAGCACAAGGGTCAATAGCCTACTTCTAGACACATTAAACCGCACTGCTTTGATTCAAAGGGAGCAGGCTGTGCTTGGTCCCGCCTCTCTGCCCGCACTATAGTCTGTAGCCTAGACGCGCGCTGCTCTGATTCAAAGCGAGCACAAGGGTCAATAGCCTACTTCTAGACACATTAAACCGCACTGCTTTGATTCAAAGGGAGCAGGCTGTGCTTGGTCCCGCCTCTCTGCCCGCAGATGGGAGTAAAGTAACGGCGTAAAAGTGAAAAAAAAGCTTCTCAAATATTGTCTAGATAATTGTCAAAAAATGTAAGGGCGTAAACGTAAATTGTCAAAAAAATGTAACGACGTGAAAAAAAAGCTTCTCAAATATTGTCTAGATAATTGTCAAAAAATGTAAGGGCGTAAACGTAAATTGTCAAAAAAATTAACGACGTAAACGTTAAAAAACCAACAACATAGCCCTACCAGTTAAAATGAGTTTTATTTTATTTATAGATTTAGGTGTTTAAATCAACAAAAAAACAAAACTTAACAGCTGATTTACATATTTAAATAAACAAAACCCTTAAAATGAGCATTAAAAAAGCTGATTTACATTTCTAATATAGGCAGGCTGAAGAAAACCCGTTAAAATGAGCATTAAAAAAGCTGATTTACATTTCAAATATAGGCAGGCTGAAGGGACGTTTAGTTGAAACCTAAGGATCTTTAGTTCAATTTTAAGGACCTTTCGTTCAATTTTAAGGACCTTTCGTAGGCTTTTGCGGTAGCCGGAACGTCCTCGACGAAAGATCCCCTGCCTTATACGAATGGTCCAACGTTTTGTTCGAATGGTCCCCTCTCAAGAATCCATTCGACGAAAAGACCTGTACCCGTCAACATGCAACGTGGCAGGTATGCCCTTGACGTAATAGAAATGCAGTCTGGTCAAATGCTGTCAGAAATTGACGTGTTGGGATGAGACTGTGTTGCACTGAACGAGCTGGTCCAAAGAGTGAATGAATGTATACTCTTAATTTATCAGTAATACCCTGTAATTACGTAATTAGTAAGTTCTGTGTTCGTGAGGTGATGACCCTTTGACCATTTTCCTTATAGAAAAATATTTCAAGATGAAGAAGTCCGACTGCAGTGACGCGCTGGAGATCTACAAGAGGTTCCTGACCCGCGTGACCAAGATCTCTGAGTTCATGAAGATCGCGGAGGTAACCACAGTGGGGCAGAACTGGAATTGCCAACCGCACCATGATACAATATGTATCACGATACAGGGGTCACGATGCAATACACATTGTGATACATTCAATACATTTATTGTGATTTCTCTTATGCTGGACAGCACCTGAATGCCAGAATGTAGTGCAGTTACATTGCATTGCTGCCTTGAACTCATTAACAGTGTTAATTGAGAAATACACAGGTAACCGTGGTGATGCTCTTCTCAGTGTTCAGCTGTGACCTGTATTTCCATTATCTATGTACATTTGTGCATTTAAAAGCACAAACAGCCATATAATATGTCTGTTCTTTTTTCAATGTAAATGTAATGCTTTCCTTTTTCCACATTTGTAGCAAGTTGGAGTTGACAAGAATGACATTCCTGACATATCTTATGTAAGTGACCTTTATTTGCTCTTCAGCTGACCTTGTGTGACCTGTAATCCTGGTTCGCTCTGATCATCCCTGTCACCCCACCATGTGTCTATGTCATGCTTATAATCGCTGTATGTACCATGCTTTTGTGCCATAGTATACCCATAGCCATGCACTATGTACAGTAGTGTGTGTCCTGCGCTTCAGCTTTGGCCCACCGTACATCGGTTCCGACCACACGCTTTCGCCAGTGTTCACTGGCTGCTGATCATAATTTCCATCCATTTTTGTCATACTGTAAAATATTGCAAAACTGTCAAACTTGAAAAAAGTAAGTTCACCTGCTGTTTGTAAGTTAACTCAACTCGAGACTTAACTCAACTCGAGGCTTTCTCAAGTTGAGTTAACCCCTTAAGACGCGGCTTTATACATTTGTTGTTACCAGTATGGTAATGACCAAGTCGTGGTGCATTGCTAAAGGGCCTATGTTGTGTCATAGTATTGTAGTGCTATGGTAGTTACATTTCAATGTCTATTACAGCGTGCCACTGGAGGTACGGCGCGCATTAAGGGGCTACGGCAGCAGGGCAACTTGTTTACTCTTAACTGGCTGCAATGTTTTACAGTGCAGAGTTGTTTGTTTAAATTGCTGTCCACTGTCTGCTCTGCCTCTTTGAATGTTCTGCCAGTAATTGGGGGCAACTGAAGTTGTCTTCATTGATATTGTTCGAAATGCAGTTTGAACCAATGTACTGTACGACGGCCTTCACTCAGGACCGTGTCACCTACCCATTGAATCCCCAGTGCTCAGTGTCATCACCCTCTCCTCTGTTTGTGTCCTCTCATCACCTCTTCTCTTCCCATCTATCCACTCCTCTCCTCTTCTCTCCTCTCCTCTCCTCTCCTCTCCCCCTCCTTCTCTTTCCCCTCTCATCTCCTCTTCTCTTCCCCTCTATCCACTCCTCTCCTCTTCTCTCCTCTCCTCTCCTCTCCCCTCTCCTTCTCTTTCTCCTTCTTGTCTCCTCTCCTCTTCCCCTCTATGCTCTCCTCTTCTTTCTTCTTGTCTCCTCTTTCCTAACATGTCCTATCCTCTCCTCTCCTCTCCTCTCGACTTCCCACCCCTCCTCTCCTCTCCGGTCCTGTCCTGTCCTGTGCTGTCCTCTCCCCTCCACTCCTCCTCTCCCCTCCTCTCCTCTCCTCTCCACTCCTCCTCTCCCCTCCTCTCCTCTCCTCTCCTCTC
>NC_085874.1:40628545-40646045 GCF_034702125.1 Engraulis encrasicolus | reverse complement strand
AGCAGCATCCTTGAGTCTCTGGAGACACATATGAACAGTTTGGAAGGGGAGAAAGGAAAGAAAGGGTACGTTCTGTTTTCTCACATACAGTGTCTCAAAATAATCTATACAGACTTTAAATCATTGTAAAGAAGGTGTTTGTTTTTTTAAATTCACATTTTCATCCAGTACATCCATTCTGGGCGAGGCAATGTTCACAGCACGAGTCACACAAACTTCTGTTGGTAATCCAGTGTGTATCAATTCAGTGACTTGCAGGTCCCATAGCGTAGACTTAAGACAGAGGTGTCAAACTCAAATTGATTGAGGACCAAAATCTAAATCTGGAGCACAGCCACTGGCCATACTCAATATTTATTTAAAAACTGCATACTCACACACACATAATATTTGTATTAAGATTTCACCAACATATTACCATCATAGTTCAAATGTGCACCTATTCTGTTGCGTGTGAGTGTGAGCTCTTTCACTGGTCTGGGCCCACATGTAATACGGTGACACGCTAAGCTTCATGTTCATGTCTTATCACGCTATAGGTATATATTAAGGGTGTACGTGTTTGTGGGCCAATGATAATACACATTTGAAATGATCTCGCGGACCAAATAAAATGACTCCGGTGGCCAGATTTGACCCCTGGGCCTGAGCTTGGCATCCCTGACTTGAGACATCTTTTGGTAACACTTTACAATAATGGTGCATGAATTATAACGGAATAATGTTGGAAGTAATGTATGATTTATGGTGAATTAACACATGATTTATGTACATAGTGATATTTAATCTATCATTAGTTAATAAGGAGTCATGACATGAGTGATGAGGACTCACCATTAAGTAAATGTGGTATATCAGAGGGAAATTCGTGGTGTGAATTACAAGGTTAACATATCATGTATTAACATGGCTGATGAAAATCCTGTCAGATCAACCCAGTCATACATGAATCCAACCTTAGTTAATGTTGCCTTTCCAGCAATAATGGAATAATGTTGTAGTCATTAAATGACACTCAGGCTAAGCGGTTCCCAAACTTTTTCCCCGCGCACCCCCTTGTACATTTCATTGTGGCTCGCGCACCCCCTTAGCGAATATTTTGGTGTGCTGATGGCCACGCAAGTATGGATTCACTGTGCATTCATGCACATTATGCACAGTTTTGAATAATCCTCTTTTCCAAGTTCTGGAGTTAAACTGCACTTCAAATGGACCCTTCCAGCATACAATTAAAAACTACTTAAAGTTCATTGATGCTGTATAAAAAACTCTCACCATTGCTCTATTCAGCTCGGGCACCCCCTTATGGCAGGCTGCGCAACCCCAGGGGTGCACGGACCACAGTTTGGGAAACCCTGGCCTAGCCTATGTTTAGGCTACTAGTGTGGATTTCTATGACCAGCCGAAATAATCAGCCCATTGCCAATGTGCATAACAATCCTCGTGGAGCCAGTCATCTCAACCAGGCAATGGGCAACTTCAGAGAAGCTACAGAGCATTGTCAGGAACAGCGGCTGTGGCGTTCGACACTTCCTTCGTCACCTGCAGACTGCGCCTTGAAGCAACCTCCCCAGGCCATCATAGTAGCCTACACCCCCTCCCCGCAAACACAGGGAGTCACGTTTCATTCTTATTACCTGCTCCCGTCTTAATGTAACGTTTCGTTTCCCACCATAGCATTCTTTTAGCGGCTTATTTAAGGTGTCTCTCGTTCCGATGTGTGGTCATTAGCCAGCCATCACCAACGCCCTGAAGGGAGCCAGCCGAAGGAGTTTCTGTGGCGCTGCAGCGACGACTTCCACATTTAGTCAGTTTTTTTTTCACGATTTCAATGACCTTACTTCTTTATAATGTATAAACGTATTTCAGTTCAAACCGTAACCAAATATAGGCTATTATATTAATAGGCTAGCTTACAATTAGAGAATGATAAGACCCTTGTGGTAGGCCAAACGCCAAGTCACCACTTCTCAAAACTGATAATCATACTTAGACTAGTTCTACCCAGTGACGTGATTGTGCCCAATGAAACAGGAGGCCTGGATTCGTGCAGAAGATAAGGTACGTAACTGGGATATAAAATATGTATATGTTAGAAAACTATTTAACCTCATAGACTAACCTTGTATACGGTACATTCTAACAACATATTTCTTAAGTTTTGAGTCATTCACGTTCATTTGAAGCGTAACCCCCCCCCTACCCTACTGTGGCTAGTTTGGATGAGACGACTTGACCCTAGCTAGCACAACATAAATGACAGCTAGCTCTACACTATTTCGGCCATTCGTTAACGATCAGTGTTCAGATAACTAGCGCAAACGTGCCAAGATATATTGTATTCTCAAAAAAACGCTTGTGTTGTGCCATGGCTTATACGGTGATGACGTTTGAGATTGTAAATTTACGGGCCACTCGTAAGGCCCATAAGCTTAGATGTGTCTATGGTAAGGCCGACCTGACGAGGGGGTCTGCTCATTTTTCCGACGCCCCATTGTCCCTATGCGTCAATGTTCCGAACATTTCCCATTGATCCTACAGCACTTACTCTCAGATAACTTTTTACCAATAAAATTAAACCTTTTGTCCCGACAGTCCAGTGTTCTGACCAAAAGCTGCTTCAGATCACCGTCATCTCAGAGTCTGACAGCCTGTGCAGTGGTCATGCTGTCTGTGACAGGTTAGGTTTAGGGAAAGTTTTGGTCAAGGCACAAATTTAAAACTCAGAAACATTGCATTAGACAGGTTTGGGTTAGGAATGGTTTTGGGTAGGGCACAATTTGGCAACTTGGCAACATTGCATTAATGACAGGTTATGTTTAGGGGTGGTTTTGGTAAGGGCACAGCTAGACGAACTCAGACGGCATCTATGTGCTCGTCGCAGCGCATGCAGCTGAAGTCTACTTGGCACCGGGAAAAGCAGGACATACGACCTGGGATGATAGCCAACCCCAAACAGCCATTGGTCGGAACATTGAGCTGTCGGAGCAAAGGGTTTAATTTAATTATTTCGAGTTAGTGGGCTGTAGGATCAAGGGGAAATTTTCGGAATATTGACGCGTCGGACCAAAGAGGCGTCGGAAAAATGACATGCTACCCCTGACGAGATAGCTGCCTACTGAGGTTTGATTGGATATGGACATTGTTTATTTCAGAAGGAAAATGTTTGGAGTGGAATTGTTTGGAAGACAATCTTGGGACAATTTTGCTCTTTGGGTCTTTGTGCCAACCATGCCAGCTATCGTAGGGTGCTCTGGGAACTTCTTAGATCTGTTTACTGTATGTACAGAAATACGCATTTTGTTTACATAAAATCCCTTGTCATTTCACCACTAGGTTTGAAACCCAGACAGCACGAAGCATCTTGCCGACGTCAAAATCAGATCAACAGACAGGGACATCAGCCTTCTCTTGGGAATAGGCCAGATATGCCAGAACAAGAAATGGTAAGTCTATCACTACATAAGATCCATAACAAAATACTCCTAGTTAAATCTTAAATGTGACCTGGTGGCATTATTGCGTGAATGCTTATGTTGAACACTTAATAAATAAGATCCTCAAGTGTGTAGAGTTCGTTATTTATTTACATTTTCCTCAGCATAACTGTACAGCTGACACCACTGCCTTCTGTATCATAACAAAGCCTGTCACTTCCACGTTTCGTTCTTCTTATGTGACCGAAGTCACTGGCTACTGCACCAGAGAGGGTCTCTGCACTCATTGCTGGTCCTATGATGCCATCTATTGGCGAAAACGTGCAACAGCATAATTAAACTAAAAGACAACTTCTGACAGGACAACAAAAAGACAGGGAGTGAGAATAAGGGAATAACAAAAAGACAAAAATGGGGGGTCCACTACACTTGCATACCTGATTGTGATGCTGTCACTCATTTTCTAGTCTATATCTTGGACTGAAAAAGGATGCTTTGCCCCTGCGGTTGTGAAGAGGATGCTGTGGAGGTGGCAGCATGAACGTGTCACACAGACATTGGCTAAACTACTCGGTAGGTACAACGAAATAAAAGAAACCACCCCCTCAACCCTGTTTATGCTGCACTGTACCTATTATAACCAGTTTTTATATAGACCATTATTTGAAATACTACGAGAGCCTTGCTGTTAGGATACTGTACAGCAGGGATGGGCAACTGGAGGCTCGGGCGCAGGACAGTTTTTAACCCCCTATAAATCAATAGTGTAAGCATTCAGGTATAAATAAAGAAAAAGTGAAGTATCCTTTTGTAAATTCAAGTGCGTGGTGATGTGGCCCACTGATTGTGGTAATTAAAAATGTTGGCCCACCTTATAATGAAAGTTGCCCACCCCTGCTGTACAGCCTACATCACTTGTACATGTCCTTACCAAATAGGACACTAGCTAGCTAAATGTAACTAATATGGCATTGTGAAAGTTGTATGCCGAAATGTAAACCATAATATTAAATTGTGATGGACAGTATTCAACCAACATATTACATTGTGAATGTAGTTGCACAGTGATACTGAGACCGACTTATTCCTGTCTTTATTTGCCAGGCTTCTACACTTGCCCTCAGAGTTCACATATAGTGAAGTGCACAGGTGTCCAGTCAGGTTCAGACTGATGCTGGTAACAAGAGGAAAACATGCTAATTGGTAAGTGAGATCCCTGCTCAACAAAAATCCACACAGCACAACAAGTAAGCCTAGTTTGTGGTATCAAATGTAAAATGGAAGTTTCATCAAAAAGTTGTAGAACACATCTGAATAAATTGCAGGCCATCAAAGTTGTGAATGGGCAGGGAAAACACAACCAGTAGGCTTATGAATTACTTTGACTCAGCACAGCACAGCAGATGCGATGCTACCATTCCTTGGGAATATGACACAGAGGTCTACTATTCCATTGTAAATATTGACTGGAAATGTTCATGTTTCAACTGTTTTAAAAACATTGGACTCAGGGGAAAAAATCTCTAGGTGTATATAAGTGAAAGCCCACCTTTGCCATTGTGACACAGCACACAAGTATACACTGCACACAACGAAATTGCATTTTATGCCTCACCTGTGCAAGGGTGCAGCCTACATTGGCATCCCAAGGGAGCAGTATGTTGCAGTGTGGCGGGAAGGTACCATACTTGGGGTACCTCAGTCATGGAGGATGGTGGAGAGAGCACTGGTTAATTACTCCCTCCACCAACCTGGCGGGCTGGGAGATGAACCAGCAACCTTTGGGTTGTTCAGCCCTGGGCTACAGGACACCCTAACCGCTTACCAATGACTGCCCCACTTATCCTTGACTGTATAAAAAATACCACAGAGTAGCGAGTACACTTTTAAATTAAAAGGGTCAATATAGATGATAGACTTTTCATCCACAGGCAGGTAAGGCCTATATTGAAGGCAGCCAGCTTCAAAACAGACCCCACCTTCTCTTTGTCACCTGAATATAACTTAATTGTATTGCAAATGTCATTCCTAAGATTCATTTACAAAATGTGTTTTATTTCATGTGAAGCTGCATAACATTGAAATTATGTCGGGGGGCCCGGTGAAACGGCCCTTGAGACATAGGTTCCCCACCCCTGCTGTAGGAAGAGCCTGTAGACGGTGACACTTCAGACATTTGACTTTCTAGCTCTTGTCACAGGTCAGTCCATGAGCCCACGTCTTCAGGTCATGGGCCTGAGAAGAATCTACCGTTACAGGGGTCAGAAGAGATCCTCAAACTGTAAGTTAATCTCATGATGCTTTTTAACATAAACATTTGACACTCACTCTCACCACAGGTCAGTTCATGAGCCTCACTGGATACTTTTATAATATATGTGCAGCTGTGTGTCAATGGTTGGTATGCAGTGTCGCTGTTTTTTTTTGTTTTTGTTTTTTTTTTTACATTTTATGTACTGTTTGTCTCTTGTTTCTGTGCTGTTTCAGATGCTGACATTACTACCCCTGTACTTCAACCCCTCTGCTGCCACTGGGTCCTCAACGAGAAAATAAACTGATTCCCCCCCCCCAATCCATTCCTTTTTCCACCGTCACATCACACCATGCCTATGCACATTAACACCACCAATGAGCCTAGAAAACTAGGACAACAGTGAGGATGAATTTAGAAACCGCTTCCACGTATTGTACTATTTCTGAAAAAGCATTGGTATTGGCCTTCTATCTCCACGTAGCCATATCAAAAAACCTGCCTAAAAAAAAATCAATTTTGTCGTGTTTCTGCTTAAAAAGGAATTTAGAAACCGCTTCCACGTATTGTACTATTTCTGAAAAAGCATTGGTATTGGCCTTCTATCTCCATGTAGCCATATCAAAAAACCTGCCTCAAAAAAAAAACTATTTTGTCGTGTTTCCGCTTAAAAAGGAGAACAAAATATCCACATGTAAAATTATCCTGCTACGTGGAAATGGCACCTTACTAAATAAATAACAACTGCATAGTTATTCTGTTCAATTTATGAGTAACTATGTAAATTATGATTAACTTTTTGGCTGATATGGGACACTGCATGAAAAGAGGAATTTGTGGATGAGTTTTGCACCTTAAATTGCCTCATACCTCAAGCCACAGCATTTGCGGCTCCCCCATGCCCCCCTCCCATCCCTTTCTTAGAAGAGCCTTTAATATGTAAATGCCAGTGATCAGGTCGGGAGCTGCCCCAGTCAATTTCAAGTGGGGTGGGGTGGGGTGAGGTCAGGTGGGTGGGAGGGAGTGGGGGGTCGGCAGGCCTGTTTCTAGGATTTTGGGGTCCCTAGGCAACGGGATTGTTGGGGGCCCAAGGGCATTTTTTGGCCTTTTACTAAAATGTGTGTGTCTGTGTGTGTGTATGTTTTTTCACGCTGCCCAGTGGTGTTTTTCAGAATCACTAACCATTAAACCAGGGGTAGGGAACCTATGTCTCGAGGGCCCTTGAGGCGGTTTTATCCGGCCCCTGATATCATTATAATGTTTTGCAACTTCACATGAAATAGGCCTATGACTATTTTGCAGGCCTAAAGGAATCTTAGAAATTACATTTCCAATGCAATTAAGTTATATTCAGGGGACCTAGAAAAGGTGGGGACTGTCCTGATTTGTGTTCATAGTACGGCCCCCGGAGGATTTTATGACCATGGTAGGAATTTGAAGTGGCCCCTCGAATGAAAAAGGTTCCCCACCCCTGCATAAACCTTTCTACTAGCCACAGCTTTGCTGTCAGTACATTTTATTATGATACTATAAGCTCAGAAATTAAGTTGATCAAACAATTCGATCTGTGCTATAAACATTTAAATGAACCTACAGAATAGGCTATCAAAATAGAATCATCTGAATGATCTTTCTTGGACATAGGCCTACATTTTGAAGTGACCCTTCGAATTAAAAAGGTTCCTCTGCTGCTTTTGAGGAAAAACATCAATGTGCTTGGCCACTCTGTTTTTTTTTAAATGGTATTCTGAACTAAAGCAAGGATTGTTCAAGTTAGTTGAAAATAGACCGTCTCTGGTTAAATTAGTTCTACACCAAGCCTTTAGGTGGCAGTAAAACTAATTGGCACAATGCGAATTCCACACACAAGCCACAAAGAAGCCATCAGCCGCGGTCAACATCACCTTCCTGATTGAACAGAACCACGCGTTGTCTGTGTGGTTTACAAGTTTCTTGGCGATATGGGGGAAAAGTTCCTCACATACCAACGGAAAATGGGCGTCATATACATGTAAGTACATTTTACTCAACTGTGGTTTAAAGTTTCAGTACTCAAGAGCGATTGAATAGCTCCTCTGAACACAGATCCGCCATTGCTAAGTTATGGCACAGCCGTTTTACATAGCTGGTAGCTCAAGTCCCCTCAATGTGACTACACTAGTTGCTGCTGTACGCTAGTAAATTCTGATGACTTGCGAGCATCGTAATGACAAAATGCTGTGGTGAAACGGTGAATATGTTAAGTATACTTGTTGATGGTAAATTGTTTGACATTGCTCGTTCTCAGTTGCCTTTCCCCTGCCTAAAGATAGACAAAGGCTACCGTTAGCATGCTATTGCGTTAGCTCATCAACTAGATTCTGGGCACTGCTCATTTTTCACGTCTGCCCGGTATTTCGCTGATGAACTAACGCTTAGACGCCTTGCCAATGTATTTTA
Source organism: Engraulis encrasicolus (assembly GCF_034702125.1). Taxonomy (NCBI): domain Eukaryota; kingdom Metazoa; phylum Chordata; class Actinopteri; order Clupeiformes; family Engraulidae; genus Engraulis; species Engraulis encrasicolus. The sequence goes on along the minus strand of NC_085874.1, from coordinate 40,637,918 downwards.
CAGCGGCAAAAATGCATAGGCGACGTTGGAAAGACTGGTGTGCCGTCTGGGTATGTTGGTTTTCAGTGCTGGGCAGTAGCGAAGCGACTAATTTAATTACATTCTCTAGTAGCTTGGTCGTAGCGTCACTACTATGTATCGAGTAGCTAACATCCCTGTAGTAATGCTATTTTTCCTCAAGTAGCGACGTTTTTGTCCCCCATCGATTTTACTCAGTGATTTTTGTTTTACTTTCTCTATCCTGAAACCTAGGCAGTCACACAGGGGTTCCAAGACCCACCGGCGTAAAATCAAGTCAAAGGTGGGATATAATTTAGTTCCATGCTACTTTGAAACGGTGGTAGATGGACACTCCCAACTGAGATAGCTCCCGGACGTGCAGTCCCAGGTGTTTCTATCACTCCCGGACGTGTAGTCCCACCCGATTATATTTCACGTATTATCATACACTGCCACATACAAGCAATTTAGGGTTAGGTTTAGGGTCAAGGTTAGGGTTAGGGTTAGAAACAAAAAAACTAACATCAAAAAGATAACTAGCTCCGTTATATGGCGGTGGGACCGATAGTCTGGCTAGTGGGAGCGAGCCGACAGGGGAGCGTCCTGCGTTGGGAGCGTCAATCAGGGAATCGTTCTCAGTAACGCGAGCCCAATGTATCAGCGCGAGCTCAATGTCGACCAGAGTGGTCAAGTTGAGCACGCCACCCCGAAATCAATGTGAAATACCCTGCCATTTGCAAACAGTAGGCAACCTGTCCTTAAAAAGTATGGGTCCTCAAAACAGCACTTGTTGCACAAATATGTGTAGATGGCCTCTTCAAGAAATTGAAATTATGTATGGTCACTTTTTCTTATTGTTTCACGTGGAGGTCTACTGACCTTGTCTAAATAATGTAGGCTAGTTTATGTCCATGTATTATATTAGGACCCAAGGTTAATGGGTTATTCTATTTACCATGTTTTCACAGGCTGCTGTCTCATAATATGGCGAAGACGAGTCACCTGAAGGCCTAACTCGCCATAGAAGACTGAAAGAATGTAAGATTAACTTCTTTGTGACCAATATGACTTGCTCATTGATACATGTCAATATGAGGTGCATGGCAAAGTATTTAATTTATTTGTCTCGCTTCTAGGAGCTGTAGAAACAACAGGGTGTTCTTTTTCAGGGTATTCTTTTTTATAGAACTGGACAGGTCATTTATTCGTTATCCTTGATTTTGAAGTGTCCTGCAGGATGCTGTGTCCTGCAATCCTGTGTACTGTGCTACAGACGCATGTGGAGGTCAACCCAAAATGGGCACAGTCTCACCGCAGAAGAGTGAAAGAGGGTAAGCTTAACCTATAGCCTACGTCAGGGTCGGGGAACGTTTCTCATTCGAAGGGCCGCCTCAAATTCATCCGAGGGGCCGTAAAAGTCCTCCAAGGGCCGTACTATGAACACAAACCAGGATTTTCCCTTTCACTTTAGGCCTATATTGAAGGCAGCCACATTTAAACAAACACCACCTTCTTCAGGTTCCCTGAATATAACTTAATTGTATTGCAAATGTATTTTCTAAGATTCCATTACAAAATATGTCATATTTCATGTGAAGCTGAATAGCATTAAAATTATATCGGGGGGCCAGATAAAACTGCCTCAAGGGTCGCAAACGGCCCTAGAGACATAGGTTCCCCACCCCTGGCCTACATTGTCAATATGACTTGTGCTACTTTATAGATAAGTAATCAATGCTGTGCATTGCTATGTTTTGATTTATTTTCTTACATCCTACAGATCCTGGCAGGGAGACGGTAGTGACCTGCAGAATGGTGATGGGCCAATCTTACAAGAGACCACAGAAAACTGATATAGTGTAAGATTATCCCTGTTGGGCTCAATAGGTCTTGCTTATTGACATATTTGCTATGTCAATATGAGGTGCATGGTTAAGTATTTATTTATTTGTCTCGCTTCTAGGAACTATAGAAACAACAGTGCCTGCTGCAGTATAATGAGGACACCCTGAGCAGAGAGCTCCAATAGACCCAGGTCCAGTGTCTTGGCAGGGTGAAATGGCACTGATATGGGTATGTACTAATGTCAGTTAAAATGAATGAATGAATGAATTAATTATCATATCTGAATAATGTGAACACTGGATTTACCACACACACACACACACACACACACACACACACACACACACCCTAGGCCTAGATGATTTGGACCCAAGGTTACTTTTACCACAGCTCTGGCACATCAATTTTCATTTGTTTAATAACTGGTCAGGTAATTTATTCATTCCCCTTGTTTTTTTTTTTGTTTTTTTTTTGTAGTGTCCTGCAGGATGCTGTGTCCTGCAATCCTGTGTGCTGTGCTACAGACGCGTGTGGAGGTCAACCCAAAATGGGCACAGTCTCACCACAGAAGAGTGAAAGAGGGTAAGCTTAACCTATAGCCTACGTCAGTGGTGGGGAACCTTTCTCATTCGAAGGGCCAATTCAAATTCATCCGAGGGGCCGTAAAAGTTCTCCAAGGGCCGTACTATGAACACAAACCAGGATTTTCCCCTTCACTTTAGACCTATATTGAAGGCAGCCACATTTAAACAAACACCACCTTCTTCAGCTTCCCTGAATTGTTAATATGTAAGTGTTGAGTGTTAATGTTAAAGGAACAGTCCACCATTTTTCACATATATGGAGTATTTACATGCATGAATGTGCATTTCATTTTGGTCTGTGTTTTCATTATCTAGTTTAACAGTATAGTATAGCGTTTCTCGTCTCTAGTTGGCCACAGCAGCTCCCATATGGCTCAGTTCTGATTGGCCAATTGGAGATGAGAAACGCAGGCGGGGGCAATATCGCCCTATTTTACGCAACATTGCGTTGGGGGCTATATCAAAGCTATTGAAAGTATTGTGTCATGTTCTGTCTGTAATTGACAAAAAATGAGATTGGAATTGACGACTGTATCAGCTGTCAGGTCATGTCTCAGGATTGTGTATTTAGTAGCTCCTCTCTTTTTGCAGCTTTAAAACTTAAGGCCACCGCTATGGAGGGAGCGGCTGCAACCGCCACCAGCGCAGCAGCTGCCCAACAAGCTCGACCCTCCGATTCCTCCACCTCCAGCTCCTCCACCTCCTCTTCAAGTGACTCGGAGCCAGAGAGGAAGAGAAAGAAGAGGAACAAGAGAGACAGGAAAAAGAGAGAGAAGAAGAGGAAGAAGGACAAGCACAGACAGACAGAAGGAGAGAACTTGCGAACACTTGCACCCTATTGCGGAGCTCGCCTTCAGGTGGGCACATGCAGAAAATTGAACAGCTTAATGATTAACAATGATTTTTAGAACCTGAACAAGGACTGCCTGCTTACCTTTTTTTTTTTTCATCTTTTTGAAATATCTAGCAGGTCCCCCTTTCTTTTCAGTTGCTGTATCTCCTGCATGTGCCCACCTGATTCACACTGTGTGGCACAGTCCTTGGTGAAGTTAAATAAACTATCACCAGGAAGATATGTCTCCCTAATTTCCATGTAATCATCAGGGCTGACCGTTGCAAGCTCCGCAATAGGGGCTTGGTTGCAGATGGTATTTCTGTCGATCGGAATTTTTTCGTACGCCGCCGTCTTGCTTAAACCCTTTCTCACCAGCCTGACCACCTCCATATAGCGGGGGGCTAGCGGGAGCTGTCTGTAAAATATCTGTATTTTGTTTGTATATTTTACAGTATCACCGCGGAAGGGCCTCTGCTACATGGCGAAGAAAAAAATAGGTCTTTGGCATTTTAGGGATAAGAAACGAGCGGAGGTGTCCCATCCTGTGGCTGGTGAGGAGAAGAGGACGGGAGAATCTTATCCCAATTGTGGTCAAGCATGTGCGTCCAGGAGCCACCCTGATCAGTGATGAGTGGCGAGCATACAGAGGCGCATTAGCTGCCATTGGCTACACTCACTTCACTGTTAACCATTCAAGATGGTTTGTTGATCCAAACAGTGGGGCCCATACACAGCACCTTGAGAGGGGTTACTGCCACACTTATTGTGTGTGTGTGTGTGTGTGTGTGTGTGTGTGTGTGTGTGTGTGTGTGTGTGTGTGTGTGTGTGTGTGTGTGTGTGTGTGTGTGTGTGTGTGTGTGTGTGTGTGTGTGTGTGTGTGTTACAATATGTGAAGGCCTATGACTTGCTTTCATAATAATAAAAAGTTATTGCTCTCTGTTTGGTGCTTTGATTGTATTTAAAAGTTCAGAAAATACACTACATCAAAATAGGCCTATGTAATGAGTTATGTGTTATAATGCTGTGACTTCACTTGGCGGGGGAGTTAATGATTGGGAAGGTTGTTAATGATTGATTAGTTGACTGTATAGAAATGGTTGATTACACACTTGTTTTCAGTATAGTAATCATGTGTTAAGTTAACACATGATTACTATACTGAAAACAAGTGTGTTAACCTATCATAATGTCATGGCTTTACTTAAGGTGGCCAAGAAAACGTGAATGAATATTGTAGTAATCATGAGCACACATGATCATGTAATGACTTTACTTGGGGTGGCAAAGACAACATGAATTCATAGTATACTACGATGTCAATGATATGTATTAGGCTAAACATTAGGCTGGTCATTGGCTGATATAACCAGAAGGTATCAGATGCATGTGTGGGCACAATCACGTCACTGGGTAGTCTAAGTATGATTATCAGTTTTGAGAAGTGGTGACTTGGCGTTTGGCCTACCACAAGGGCCTATTAATATAATAGCCTAGCCTATATTTGGTTATGGTTTGAACTGAAATACGTTTATACATTATAAAGAAGTAAGGTCATTGAAATCGTGAAAAAAAAAACTGACTAAATGTGGAAGTCGTCGCTGCAGCGCCACAGAAACTCCTTCGGCTGGCTCCCTTCAGGGCGTTGGTGATGGCTGGCTAATGACCACACATCGGAACGAGAGACACCCTAAATAAGCCGCTAAAAGAATGCAGATAGTGGGAAACGAAACGTTACATTAAGACGGGAGCAGGTAATAAGAATGAAACGTGACTCCCTGTGTTTGCGGGAAGGGGGTGTAGGCTACTATGATGGCCTGGAGAGGTTGCTTCAAGTCCGCAGGTGACGAAGGAAGTGTCGAACCCCCAGCTACGAACGCCACAGCCGCTGTTCCTGACAATGCTCTGTAGCTTCTCTGAAGTTGCCCATTGCCATAAGGTCTGGTTGAGATGACTGGCTCCACACGGCGAGGATTGTTATGCACATTGGCAATGGGCTGATTATTTCGGCTGGTCATCATAGAAATCCACACTAGTAGCCTAAATGTAGGCTAGGCCAAGGTTTTCCAAACTGTGGTCCGTGCACCCCTGGGGTTGCGCAGCCTGCCATAAGGTGGTGCGCGAGCTGAATAGAGCAATGGTGAGAGTTTTTATACAGCATCAATGAACTTTAAGTAGTTTTTAATTGTACGGTGAATTGTATGCTGGAAGGGTCCATTTGAAGTGCAGTTTAACTCCAAGACTTGGAAAAGAGGATTATTCAAAACTGTGCATAATGTGCAGTGAATGTACAGTGAATCCATACTTGCGTGGCCATCAGCACACCAAAATATTCGCTAAGGGGGTGCGCGAGCCACAATGAAATGTACAAGGGGGTGCGCGGGGAAGTTTGGGAACCGCTGGCCTAGGCTACCACCTTTATCCTGAGTGTCATTTAATGACTACAACATTATTTCATTATTGCTGGAGAGGCAACATTAACTAAGGTTGGATTCATGTATGACTGGGTTGATCTGACAGGATTTTCATCAGTCATGTTAATACATGATATGTTAACCTTGTAATTCACACCACGAATTTCCCTTTGATCTACCACATTTACTTAATGGTAAGTCCTCATCACCCATGTCATGACTCCTTATTAACTAATGATAGATTAAATATCACTATGTACATAAATCATGTGTTAATTCACCATAAATCATACATTACTTCCAACATTATTCCGTTATAATTCATGCACCATTATTGTAAAGTGTTACCCATCTTTTTGAAAACAGGCGATTATATTAATATAATATAGGCCTACATTTTAAAACTAGACTGCCTGTGCAGTCGCCTTCGACTGCTTAAGGTATATCCCCGAAACGCGACACTTCCAGTCCCCCATCATTCCTACCACTCCCGTCCACCATTTCGTAAACGTATATGATACATACAGACGTGACATGACGTGCATAGGCTTAAAACCAAACGGCTATTGTGAAAATGAAGCAAAAAATGGGGCAAATGGTAATACTGTTTTAATGGTTCAGTGGATATACCACATTAGGTACAGTGTAATAACCAGTGTAAAAATATTGAAGACAATGTAATTCCAGTGTAACACCGCCATTTCTTTTACTTACATCATGTGTTTCTGCATAAGTGGTATTACATGGTATTGCATATTGTTACACTGGTATTACACTATATTACATGGTATTGCATACTGTTACACTCGTTATTACACTGTACCTGATATTGCATATTGTTACACTAGTATTACACTAGTATTACATGGTATTAAATATTGTTACATTGGTTATTACACTGTACCTAATATGGTAGATTCACTGAAATGGTGAACCATTAAAATAAGGTGTTACCGGGCAAATCAATCCACCCAGTCAGAAGTTATGGGCCAAATGAAAATTCCGCCATTTTGAAAGTGTTGTCTTCCAAACTCGAATCAGTTCATGAACCTACCCTAGGGCATTCACACACAAAATCTGGGACAAATCCATCCACCCGGTCAGTAGTTATGGGCCAAACAATAATTCTGCCATCTTGAATTCAGCCATCTTGAAAGTGTTGACCTCCCAACTCGAAGCAGTTCATGAACCTGCCCTAGAGCATTCACACACCAAATCTGGGACAAATCCATCCACCTGGTCAGAAGTTATGGACCAAACAAAAATTCGGCCATCTTGAATTCAGCCATCTTGAAAGTGTTGACCTCCAAACTCGAATCAGTTCATGAACCTGCCCTAGAGCATTCACCCAAAAAAATCTGGGACAAATCCAAACATCCGTTCAAAAGTTATCGCGTTAACACGAAAGACCTTACGCGGCGGACGCAGCGGCGGCGGCGCACGCAAAACCATTACATCCCCGACGCTCCGCGTTTCGGGGATATAATGAGGTCTATAAATTCTATGACACTTTGAAAATTAAACAAACTTAAATAAAGTACAAAGTACTGCAAAGTACTTTACAAGGATTTGAAGAAACTGAAGTGAGTTTAGCTTCATGGGATGGCTTCTATATGGACTATGACCTCTTTAGGAAGTGGTTAGCAGGGATACCAGATGTTATTGCACATACAATACAGACAGATAGTCAATCAATACCCACATTGGTGTGTGTAAGAACATGTTGAAAAATAATTGTAAGATTAGATGTTAGAAATAGTGCATATTTTCAAACCAAGCCACACAGCTTAAGCTGTTTCACCCTCACCTGCAAAGAAAGTATGACTATGGAGCAATACTGTAGTTAATGCTGGAATATTTAACACAATGTGTTGTTATAGAGACTCTACGACGTCTGCCTTGCAATTCTAACTTGTTATCTTGTTATCTATCTTGTTAAACTGATATTTTAAACCCTTTAAACATTTAGTTTAAACTGAACCTGTGTAGGCTGTGCAAAATGATACTGTTGCTGTGTGCTATGCGTTTGGAAATGACAAAATGTTTTTTCCTTCTTTGTATTAATTGTTTTTCTCCTCTATGTGTCTGTCTGCCTGGGGGTCTGTGGCATGATGCACAATTGGATCTTCAGTGAAGGGTGAGTTTAGACATTGCCATAACTGCTTGACTTATCTGTTTCTTTCACAACTGCTTACACACGTTTTCCTCACTTGCTGGGTTTTTACACCAAAACTATGCACATAAACTACAAAGTAGACTACTGATCATGCAACATGGAAAACAACTTCTTTCACCACCAAAAAGGAAAGACAGTTTTGAAAACCTCAGCACTTTTCAGAAGAATGCAAGATGCGGTGTGTGTTGACTTGCACTGTCTAGCTGCAGAGACTGGGAATTAGTACTGCGTTTCGCCACCTTGAGACAGAGTAGTTGTTAAGTGCTACATTTTAGAATAGTGTCATACATAACTTTTTTGTGTGTAAGCAGTTGCAAAAAAATTGTAATACATCACAGAGAAGCTGTACAATGTGACTGACTGGTGTTTGAGCCTAACACATTCTATTTCCTTCTCTCCTTTTTGTAGGTCTCCAACAAAGGTGAGCTTAACTTGATCCATCTATAGTGTAGAGATACATTTCATGTTAGCATTCCTTCTTTCCTTCCTTTGTTTAATGTTACAGTTCTTCGATTGAATGTTCTGTGCTCATCATCTGCCAATCAGTGAAGTACATTGAGCTGATACCAATGACTCACTATAAGTCTAGTGACTGTATCATGGGCTGATACTGTATAATTTGCATGGAATGTGCTATAAGAGGCTGATAACCCCCAATGGACCCACTATGGAATGTTTTTGAATGGTTTTCCTTTGTAGTTATTACCATAAAAAGAAGAAAGATTCATATGAATGTCTAGACACAGTGACATCTTCATTCACTGTACCTGTATATCTCGTATACTAAGGGCCTTTCCCATTACTAATCTCTACCCCTACCCCTACGCCTTCCTCTTGCCCCTCGTGCTTTCAAATGAAGCCACAAGGTGTAGGGCTTGAAAAGCAACCCCTATGAATGAGATACCCCTTCAACAATCACGTAATGATACTCACAGCTGTCACTGATTCCATGCATTCGGTTGACGTTAATAACGTTTTTTTTTCACATGCGTTTCACGGAAAAAAGGGCCATCACACATTAAGACAATGTTAAACTTAGTACAATGGAATAATTATTACCACTTTAAAAACCGTCAATTGCGGCAAAAATACTTAAACTTAATACTTAAACGAATGCCGCGGCTTGCCGCCAATTTTTGACGGCATTAGCAATGCATTCAGGGAAATCTGTCGTAGCCCTCCATCATGGGGTCTGATGTCAGATAATTTCGAAAAATGTGCGGAGCGGTGGAAAGCCCTTCGCCGTACCCCTACCTCTCTGTCTGAACGTGAATCGAGATGCCACTACCCCTACACGTGCCAAACGGAGGGGAAGGGGAAAGGCGTAGGGCTAAGCCTGGGGTGTAATGGGATTAACCGATAGGGTTCTTTGTAATATCCTAACTCCCGTCCTCCCTTGCCTGCTTGCGGCCCCATGATGACAAGTGTATTTCAATATCCCAGGGCTCTCCGACCAATAACGCGTCTCCGACGTCCACCCCGGCCAAATCTGCCACCGCCGTGCCCACGCTGGGGCCCCCCC
>NC_085874.1:40606045-40626045 GCF_034702125.1 Engraulis encrasicolus | reverse complement strand
AAACGCTTACCATAGGGCATTCACAGCCCAGATACACACAGGCATCAGCCAATCACAGAACAGAAGGCATCATACGTATAAGTACTGCACATTTCTAATTGTATTTATTCAGTTATATATGACCTGACCATCCATGCCTGCATCTGAATAAGAATCTATGCCTAACTCAATATGCCCCCTAGGCCTACTCACAGCCAGAGGTGTCAAACATTAAAGTAAAAGTAAATTCATGGTGTACAACACTAGCACACGATATTACATAGCTGTTACACCACTTACGCCATTGCACCTAATGAGGTGGATAGACTGTGCTGTTACTGTAAAACACTAAAAACTTAACAAATTTGATCCACTCTGCGCAGAGGTAGCTGGTAACAAGGCAAATACACATGTCTATTTACTAAAATAAGCTGTGATGGAAGGAAATTGTGTTTCTTTTTTGAACTTTTACTTTTACTTTTGACACTTCTGCTTACAGCCCATTTTATTGTGGCTAGTCACATATTTTCGTATATTAACGACTACCTAAACACTGCCAAGTCTTAACAAACAGTAGTGAATAGAGTCTTATCAAAACGGATTTGTGTTCTAATAATGATCTCTTGCTATTCTCCCTCTTGATGCATGCCTTCAGATCTGCTTGGATCAGGTGAGATCATCACACTATGTGTGCCTGTGTGTGTGTGTGTGCGTGCGTGCGTGCGTGTGTGTATGTGTGCCAGTACACTAAAGAGCTCAAGTCTCCTTCAACTGCTTCTCTCTGTCCACACTCAACTGCATTCTATTTTTGTCCCTTTGATACTTTTGGACGCACGCACGCACGCACGCACGCACACACACACACACACACACACACACACACACACACACACACACACACACACACACACACACACACACACACCAACACACACACTCTCTGACCACAGGGATATATGATATGCTGTGTTGCCCCTTTACCTAATTCCCTTTGTTTAGAGTCCTGTCTGTCATGTTGTCTGTATCTCCATTCAGTAGAGTCTCTCCTCTTTTTAGAGCTTACTGTCTATCCTTTTCTTCCTTTCTCTCTCGTTTTCTTTCTCTCTTTTCTCCCTTTTCTCTCTCATGCTGTCCGTCTGGACCTTAAAACCCAACCCCAACCTCCTCCCCTCCACTCTGCTTGTCCTTTCCTCGCTCGTCCTCGAATTTGGTCCTCCCTTTCCTCCTATCCCTTTCTTCTATTCCTTCTATCCCTCTCTTCCTCTGTCTGTCCATCTCTGCCTTATTTATCCCCTCCTCTCCTCTCCCCTCCCCATCCCTCCCAAACTTCCCATCCCTCCCAAACCTCCCATCCCTCCCATCCCTCCCATGTTCTGGAATTGGGTTCTCTCTGTCCTCCTATCCCTCTCTTTCTCCCTCTCCTTTCTCTCTGGTTCTGTCTCTCTGTCTCTTCCATAACTCCCCCTCCCCACGTCCCGACCTGTTGGAATTGTGGGCATGTCTTGTTAGAGATGGGTTCCCTCTGCACCACCGACGCACTACAGCCCGACTCCTCCTCCCAGCCGGTAGACTCCGCCCCTTCCCCGGCCTCAGCCAATGCCAGTGCAGGTACGGAGGCTGAGGCGGCCGCCGGCAGTTTGGCTCCTCCTTCTGCTGGGGCCGCCAGCCAATCGAATCTCCTGGGAGGTCAGTAGCCAGAAAGCTGGAACACCTCTCCAGGAAGTTTTCCAGACCAAAACGACGTATTGGTTTTGGAGACAAAACGAAAACGAGAGTACATCTATGAAAGATGAGTTTTGTCAGATAGCATCTGACAAAACATGCCAGTTTTTCTCATCATAATTTGAAGCTTATTTATCATTTCTTTTAATGCATCATGGAATGCATTGGATTCACATGAGATGCAATGTATGCATTGCATCATTCATTTCAAAAGCACTTTCATCTGATTTTATTTGCTTTAGCGTGTTGCTGCCATTGCTTTGCTCCAGTGACGAATCAGCTCACCTCGTGATAGCATATAGTCCCAGCTTCAGCTTACACGTCATGCCAAAGATGGTAGATATCCCAAAGCTCCTCATGCTGTGGCACTTCCTGTATAAAAAGACTCCTGAACCCGAAACGTCACAGAAAAATGAAACATAAGTGGGAGCAAAATCTAAATCCTATCCAGGTTGAATCCTGGTTGGACTTTTCTCTTTTTATCTGTTTATTTGTTTGCCCTGCTCCCACGTCAGACGTTTAGATGTGCGGGCTTTAACCTACTACTTCAATTAGTGCAGTGGTTCTCAACCTTTTTTGAACAAAAACCCCAACACCCCCTTGACCTAATCCTAAGCCTGAAAAATAAAATAGACTAATAATAAAAAATAAAAATAAAATAAGACAATGGGAGCCAAGCCCTGACCCTACTCAGCTGCATCCTGCTCAATGCCCCCTTAGGGCTTCCCAGCATCCCCAGGGGGGCTGTGGCGCCCCTGTTGAGAAACACTAAACTAGTGCCACTTCCTGGAAACACAAGCATTAGAAAACAAAGAGAACCTCCCGCACACTGTCTTCATTTGCAAGTTTGTTGGCGGGGTATTTTCTCTCTGCCTGTCTACCATCTTTGCCCGCACCTCCGCCGATAAAAGCTGACGTCTAACTCCCACCAAACACCCAACTGCCTTAGATAGAAAGCCCCTTTCTTTCTTTCATTCACGCTCTCACGCTCTCAGGTGTCTGTTTCATTTCCGTTTGATGTCTGTCCTGTTTCAGCACACAACATGCAAGCTGCCTGCTTAGCATTTATGGGAAGATTTTATTTGTGCTGTGGCGTTTCATTATGTTCATACATTGTGCATACACGTTTCAGTGAAAATGGAATTTGCATTGACTCTGAAAGTACACAGCTCAATATTGCAGTAGTCATAGAATACAGACATCTTTCCTGCATGAAATGAAAGGTAATCTTATTTATTTCACATGAACATCCATTCACTTAAAAATAACCTTCTATGCAGTTCCATTGTTTATTATGTGGCCTAAAATTGTGGAAGCACAATCACAGTTTACATCCTAACTATTAGGAAACATTGAAGATAGTCATACAGTATTTCTTCAAACTTTCTGCTGCTTTCCTTGTCACTCCTTGTACCTAACGTTCACTCTTCACTGTCCTCTTTCTTCCTGGTTTCCTGCACTACTCTCTGCTTCCTCTCTGCGGCCTGTGACCTGACCTCGTGCCCTTCCCGACGTCTTCAACTTTCACCTTTCACCTGTGACCTGTCGGGGGGGGGGTTGGGCCTTCAGATGCGTTTGCCACTCCGGCAGCCGACGCCCCTGCCACAGCCGAGGGCGGGGCCTCATCTGCCACGCCCGCTCCTGCCGCCGACGCCGCTGCCACTGCCTCTGGTGGGTCACCGTACGGCATGATGGGATATGTAGAATACCGTAGAGTAGAATAGAATTCAGCAGAGCACAATGGAATACAGTACAACACAACACAACAACAAAAGTAGAAATGGCTCTAGTGGGCCACAGAAGGGAGCGATGGAATATGTAGAATTTGGTAGAGTAGAATAGAATAGAATGGAAAAGATTATAGTAGAATAGAACAGAATTAATGGAATAGGACAACGTTCAAGAACTGATATTCCAAGTAGATTTTGCTCTGATGGGCCACAGAAGGGAGTAGAAGAGAATACAATGTTGAGTAGATAGAATATAAAACATTTTTATTTATCATCGTAAGAAGTAGAACAAAATGAAGTGCAATCCTTGTTCGTTGAGCAATAAATTGCATTCTTGAGGATATTAGTTAAGAACATAAAACCTCAAATACATACACATAACCTGGCCACACAGATTCACACTGCCAAGTAAACCTCACACACCCATCCATATCATATATATAGCACACATGAATGACAGAATGAATAGAATAGAAAAGGAAAGAGAAGAATAGAACATTGTGTAGAAGAGTGACAGTAGAAATTGAAAAGTGACACTGTGTGTGACGTGTGTGTGTGTGTTTGTGTGTGTGCGTGTGGCTCGGGTGTGTGTGCGTACGTGTGGATCGGATGTGTGAATGGAGGAAGCGGTCCATAGTTCCAATCTCATCGGCTTCTGGGGTTTGCGCTATACAGGCTCTATGGTGTTGCCAAGGAGACCACCGAGGGAGAGGTTGCTGGTTTTGTACAGAAAGGATGGGCAAGCTCAACTTCACAGTTGATACATACTTATAGAAAAACAACTTTGGGTGCACGGCACGCACTATATCAGGCTCTCAACTTGAGAATGTTGGAGAAAACCACACTCCTAAACTCAATCTCATTATTTATTCAACCATTTCTGTTTTCTTTCTTTTTCTTTTCCAGCAGGCTCTGTTTCCCTTCATTCATGGTTTGTTTCCTGCTGGGTTTTTTTGTTTTCTCAAAACATTTGTTTCCCTCTTTAAATCTGAAAAAATTTATTAACTTGTGAATTAACATTATTTTGAAGCTAGCAAGCTGAAGGTATCTGATGCAATGGGATCGCTCACCTCATTTGGTCACATATGTGGGCAATGTTATTGGTCTCTAATGTGAATGTTCATTTGAAGAGTTCAGAAAACCCGCCAAGTGCCTTTTCAGAAACATTTCATGAATTTACAAAATTCATTGGTATGTCATACAAATCTATCAAAATTGCTTATTTTTTTATTTTATTTATGTAATTTAAACATTTATATGTGTTATCAAGTACATGAATGTAAACCAAACCAACAACGGTGTTCCCTAAAAATATAGAAGTGCAGGTCTTCAGATACTGGTTTGGGGGGTTTTGCATCTGAACTCTTCATTTGTTGACTCCCAGTATGGGCAATGCAAATGTGTTCATGATGCCTTGAGAGTAACAAATGTCTTGCCCTTGGTTGGAGTTTGGGAGTTTTGTCTGACCCTGCTGCAAGTTAACCTGTCAACACATGCCTTATTTATTACTGTAAACATGGTTTTTGTGAGTTGTATCTTTTCGTTTGTGAAACATTTGTTCGGAATCCATCTTCATACTTCACCTGTCTAAATCCTGATCCATATATCCACCTGTGTCTCAACCCCTCACCCCAATCCCAACCTTTTCCCTTCCAACCCCCCATCCTCCTCCCTCCCCCTCATCCCCCAACTCCAATCCCACCATCTTCCTTTAACTTCTAACCCCCCCGACCCCCTTCCTCCAAACAAACAACAACCAATCAAAGACCCGTTCGGCAGCACGGCTGAGTCCAAAGACCCGTTCAGCAGCAGCACCACAGGGTCTAAAGACCCGTTCAGCAGTGACCCATTCTCCAGCACCAACCCCTTCCCCAGTGACCCCTTCGCCAGCTCCTTGGGTCAGCCCGGCGCTGGCACTGGCACTGGTGCTGGTGCTGGTGCTGGTGCTGGCGCGGCCCACAACCCTCCTCCTCCTCGGCCCCCTGCTCCTCAGATGGACCTGTTTGCCCTGTCCTCCTCCTCCTCCAGCACCACCACCGACGGCTCCACCTCCGCCTCCTCTGCTGTTGCCTCGCTGGTGCCACCAGCTGGTGGTCCCCTCAGCAGTCTCGCCCCTCCACTTCCCCCGCCACCCGGCCCTGTGCAGGCACAGGCAGCCGTCTCCCCCTCCACACAGCTGTTCAGCGGTAAAAAAAAGACTAACAATAATTTTAAAAGGCGGCTGGCTGGTGGTGGGTGCAGTGCAGTGGCCTTTTGGGTGTGGTGGTGTGGTGTGGTGTGGTGCAGTGTGCCGCGGTGCGGTGGGGTGTGCTGTGGTGTGGTGTGGCGTGGCACGGTGCGGTGTGGTGCGGTGTGGTGCGGTGCGGTGCGTTGCGGTGGGGTGTGCTGTGCTGTGGTGTTAGCCAGGCTGTGCCCTCCTAGTAACGCAACACCTTCAGCGTTGCTTCTAGTCAGGTCAAAAGCAATGGGGGGAGATGACTTGCGGATGAACAGACCTAGACTACACTGTAAAACATTGCAGCCAGTTAAACGTAAAAAAAGTAAGTTGCCCTGCTGCCTTAAGTTTGTAAGTTTGTAGGTTTAACTTAAACTTTAGGCAGCAGGGCAACTCACCTTGCAAAGGTTTACAGTGTAGGGTTTGTCAGTGGTGTAGTGGGGAATTTTAAAGTGGGGGTACATATTTTTAGCGTCATCAAATAATTAAGCAACTTATCATGTCAAACCCTCCCAACTGTCCTTAATCTACTGTCATTGCTTCCCCGTTTTCATCTGTTTGGTCAATCACCTGCAATACTGCTATGTAATCATTCCTTTTTGTATTCAAACATGGGCAGAAGATTTAAAAAAAAATCTCACTTCAGGAGAAGTGGGTGGACTGCGTACCCCCACGTACCGCGCCCACTACACCACTGGGGTTTGTGGATGCGGGGGAGCTCAGCTTTGTGATTTGCAGTGGTGTGCAGTTTCACCTTTTAACTTTCTCACTGCATTCACGCCTGAACATCTCTCTCTCTCTGTATCTTCCCCCTCTCTCTCTGTCTCTCTCTCTGTCTCTTCCTCCTCCCTCTCTCTCTGTATCCCCCACTCTGATTCTCTCTCTGTCTCTCTCTCTGTATCTCCTTCCCCCCTTCTCTCCCTCCCTCCCTCTCTCTGTCTCGCTCTCTCTCTGTATCCCCCTCTCTCCCTCTCTCTCTCTGTCTCTCTCTCTGTATTTCCTTCCCCCCTCTCTTTCCCTTCCTCCCTCTCTTTAGCTCT
Source organism: Engraulis encrasicolus (assembly GCF_034702125.1). Taxonomy (NCBI): domain Eukaryota; kingdom Metazoa; phylum Chordata; class Actinopteri; order Clupeiformes; family Engraulidae; genus Engraulis; species Engraulis encrasicolus. The sequence goes on along the minus strand of NC_085874.1, from coordinate 40,619,359 downwards.
CTCTCTGTATCCCCCACTCTGATTCTCTCTCTGTCTCTCTCTCTGTATCTCCTTCCCCCCTTCTCTCCCTCCCTCCCTCTCTCTGTCTCGCTCTCTTTCTCTCATGTACAGGGTTGTGCTCTTGTGTATCACCTACAGTGCCTTCAGACTCCTTTTCTTCTTCCCTCCTTTTTTCCTTTTTCTCTTCATCCTCCCTTTTCTAGCTGGAAATACGTGGAGTGAGATGGGGCATGTGGGCATGTACTGTGTGCACTTCCTGTGTGTGCCATTCACTTCCCGTTTGTGTGGGTTCTGCTCATTTTGCTTGCATATTGGTCCCATTACGACTGTCTATTTCTTACAGTAATATCACGAGAGCTGTTATGTGTTTGTGTCAACACTGTTGTGTTGTCTGATGTGTGTGTGTGCGTGTGTGTGTACGTGTGTGTGTGTGTGTTTACATGTGTGTGTGTGTACATGTGTGTGTGTGTGTGTGTGTGTGTGTGTGTGTGTGTGTGTGTGTGTGTGTGTGTGTGTGTGTGCGTGCGTTTCTGTGTGTGTGTGTGTGTGTACGTGTGTGTGTGTGCGTGCGTGCGTGCGTGCGTGCGTGCGTGCGTGCGTGTATATAATTGTGTATCATCCCTCCATGTGTCTAGATCTGTTTGACACAATGCCGTCTGGTGAGTCTGGTGTCACCAAACAGGAGTCAGCTCTGAGCAATGATCTGTTTGCTACAGGTACCCCACTCATTCCTCCAGCTCTCTCTGGGCTGCTGTTTAATACTTTACATCCTCCATTGCAGTGGTTTCCAAACTTTTTCAGTGGAGAACCACTTTTGGACTTTTGAATATTTTCGCGGCACCCCCACCCACCATAGTCCTAGCCTGGCAATATTAGCGGACAAACTAATAATGGAAAATCTAGCAATATTAATGTCCATTAATATTGCTAGATTTTCCATTAATAGTGTGTCTACTAATATTGCTAGAATTCCACACGACAGCAAATACAGTGCATCTATTAACCACACAAGTAATACAATTCCCTTTTGTCTGTGAACCCCCTTCAGTACAGTACGTCCGTGACCCTCGAAAGGGGTCCCGACCCCCATTTTGGGAACCACTGCTCTGTTGTATGCCATCCACCCTCTGCTTAATCCCTTCAATCCTCTGCTTAATCCCTTCCATCCTCTATTTAATTCCATCCATCCTCTATTTTATTCCATCCATCCTCTATTTAATTCCATCCATCCTCTATTTAATTCCATCCATCCTCTATTTTATTCAATCCATCCTCTGCTTAATCCCTTCAATCCTCTATTTAATTCCATCCATCCTCTATTTTATTCCATCCATCCTCTATTTAATTCCATCCATCCTCTATTTTATTCCATCCATCCTCTATTTTATTCCATCCATCCTCTATTTAATTCCATCCATCCTCTATTTTATTCCATCCATCCTCTATTTAATTCCATCCATCCTCTATTTTATTCCATCCATCCTCTATTTAATTCTATCCATCCTCTATTTTATTCCATCCATCCTCTGTGCCTTGCACCACGTCCCGCTATTTCCTTTCCCTCCTTATCTTAGTTTTATCACCTCCTCTCTGCCTTACTCTACTTTTTGTACCCGTCTTTATCTGCTCTTGCTCCTGTTTCTCTCTCTCTCTCTCTCTCTCTCTCTCTCTCTCTCTCTCTCTCTCTCTCTCTCTCTCTCTCTCTCTCTCTCTCTCTCTCTCTCTCTCTCTATATATATATATATATATATATACAGACTGTATATATCTGTCTCTCTCACCATCTCTCTCTCTCCTCTCTCTCTCTTTCTCTCTCTCCTCAGCTTGATCAGTTCAGTTTTGTCTTCCTCCCCTCCTCGACGGCTTTGTTTGAAGGTGGTCTAAATATGGCTGACTCATGAGACTATTGAGGAGAACCAGCATTGGGTGTTTCCATCTTTCTCTCTCTCTCTCTCTCTCTCTCTCTCTCTCTCTCTCTCTCTCTCTCTCTCTCTCTCTCTCTCTCTCTCTCTCGCTCTCTCTCTACCACGTTTTCTCTCTCAGTTGCTTGTGCTGTCCATCTCTGTTGTCCTCCCTTGAGCAAGCAAGCAAAGATAAAATGTTTCTCTCCGTCTCCCTCTCTCTTTCCCTTTTAATGTTTCTAAATTTCATCTTTACTTTTATAGCATTACTTGTGAATATTTTCCATTGCGCTGCTCCTCTTCACTAGAGATGTCTGTATTTGCATACTGGCATCACGTAAGGGCGTATGTATCTCACGCCAGTGCATTCCGCGTTGAGGTGCGACGCCTTTGCAAGTAAAATCATAGTCCTCAAAGCAGCGGAAAAGCACTTCTGTCACGTGGCGAGGTTTACACAGGAGTTTTTTTTCCCAAAAATTCTGTTTCCACAGCGAATTTCTGTTGCTAAATGTGAAAATGCTCTGCTGTGCCCTGACCAAAACCATCCCTAACCCTAACCTGTCAGTCAAGGAACGTTTCTGCCGCTTTACTTTTGCTAATAACAGCGAAACAAGCAAGGGAAATGGGATATATTTGTTGTGAAATTGTGCCCAGACCAAAATCATCCTGAAATCTAACCTGTCACAAGGCGTTGTGAAGCAAGAGTGAACATGCAAAAGGTTTCTTGCACAAACGCAATAGACGGTTCAAATCGACGTGTTATCTTACCTACTTTTATGATGCCATGTTGTTATTTGATGATAACTCCTTAAAGGGACACTGTGTGAGATTTTTAGTTGTTTATTTCCAAAATTCATGCTGCCCATCCACTAATGTTACATTTTTCATGAATACTTAGCACCACCATCAAAGTCTTCAAAAAGTATTCATTATGACTGGAAAAATTGCACTTTCCATACATGAAAAGGGGGATCTTCTCCATGGTCCGCCATTTTGAATTTCTAGAAATAACCATTTTTAGCTGCAAAAATGACTGTACATTAGTCATACTATAAAATATTAGTTTATTACTTAGTAAACTTTCATGAAAAGATCAAATTTGGCAATAGTTAGCCAAGTTTCAATGAGCAGTAGGCCTGTAGTTGTAGTACCTTTTTTTGACCATTTCCTGCACAGTGTACCTTTAACATTTACATATATTTGCCTTTTTGTCCCCTTGTTTTTCCATGGCTGTTTGTCCTAGGCTATTGGGACTGTTTTTGTTTTGTAACCTATTTTTTCATTTATACAGTATGTCCTCTCTCTTTTTTTCCTTCATCCCACCTCTTAACATATTTTTGGGCTCCTTCAATTTCAGACTTAAAAAAAAAATCCATGTTTGATAATTGTTGTTATTGATTGTGTTATCTGGTTTTAATGACCACTTCCTTTGTTTGTAGTGCATGTGCGTGCGTGTGTGAGTGTGCGTGCGTATGAGTGTATTTGTGCTCAGGTGTGTTATAAGGTTTTAATGACTACTTTATTTTTGTTTATATTATGTGTGTGCGTGTGTGTGTACCTACGTGCATGTCACCCTCTTTAGACATGTTCTCCTCCCCTGCCCCTGCGTTGTCTGCTCCTGGGGGAGGCGCAGGTGCAGCCGCAGACCTCTTTGGGGGTGGGTAACCAGGGGCAACTCACTGCCCCCCTCAACCCCAACCCTTGTGTGCTGTGCTATAACACTGTGTATAGAGTGGGATTTCCTTTGTTTTGTGTGTGGGCTGTCGTTTGTGAGTTAAAAAAAAATGACCACTTATCAATACAAAATAATAACTTTCTTCTGATGGTGTGAAATTATGTCTATGTTTCCTTGGCTTGCTGTGGTATATTTATACATCGACCATATTTTTTTTCTCATTCACCTTGATCATGACCATAATCAAAATTATTATTATTTTTAATCATCAGTACATTAATTGTGCGTCCTAATGTGCCTCAGCTTTTTACCAACGATTATACATTTTGCTACTATACAGTCTAAGTTCTACTCAAGTGATTTGCCCAAGCTATCACATGTTCAGAAAATAGACTGACTGAATCCCTGGCCTCGTTTCAAGGCTGTAAGGGCCCTTGGGGATAGGATAGGATTGGGTGGGATGCGAAGATTGAATATGAATCTTCTATATTGGTACACCTGTGCTGTGCTGTATATGGGTCTTCTACTTTGGAGACATGTTTTGATGGCCATGTCCTTCAGAGGCTTTTAGAAAACATTCTAAAATTAGAGCTGTCTATAGTGTTCATAAAATCATTAAGAAACGGTTTGGCGTGTGTGTGTGTGTGTGTGTGTGTGTGTGTGTGTGTGCGTGTGTGTATGTGTGTGTGTACGTGCGTGGTGTGTGCGTGGGTCTGTGTGTGTGCGTGTATCTGTGTGTGAGTGTGTGCATGCGTCCTGTGTGCAAATGCATGTGCTCTTTGACTATAAAACTGCTGTAAACTGACGGTGGTCCTCTGTCTCCTTCCTGTCTGTGTGGTGTAGAGCTGAAGGTGCTCACTCTTAACCCCTCTCTGCCCTCATCACACGCTGCACTGGCGGACCTGCTGTGCCCTGACTGCGCCCGTCCCACTCTACTGCTCTGCTATTGGTCGTGCTGCTCTGTGCTGCTCCGTCATTGGCTGGCGGTGCTCTGTGCTGCTCTGTCATTGGCTGACGGTGCTCTGTGCTGGGCCGTCATTGGCCGGTGGTGCTCTGTGCTTCTTCGTCATTGGTCCTTGAACAGCCCCAGCAGCCGACTCAGCAGCAGCAGCCCCAGCAGCGGCAGCAGGAAGTGGAGATGCCCAGCCGGCCGCAGGAGCAGCAGCAGCAGCGCCCCCTAGTGCAGGGGCTGACCTCATGTCGGGTGAGTGGCCCTCCGTACTCGGGTGACACTGTACTCTAGTGTGTAGTGTTGACTGTTGACTCTCGAACTCACACACACACACACACACACACACACACACACACACACACACACACACACACACACACACACACACACACACACACACACACACACACACAGATACAGTACAAATACGAGCACACACACATACATACACACACACACACGCACACACACACACACACACACACACACACACACACACACACACACACACACACACACACACACACACACACACACACACACTCGTGCGCACAGGTCTGTAAATGTCTGTTTTTTAACATGCAAAACATACATTATTGTATGATTTGGGTAAACTTTGTTGTGTGCGTGTGTGCGCGCCTGTGTGTGGGTGTGTGTGTGCCTGTATAAGTGTTAACGTCTGTGTAATACATTTACTCTACATGGTTGCATCTGGTCATTCGTTTCTTATTTTGTACTGGTTGGTATTGTGCTTTAGCCATCTTCAAGTCCGCCAATGCCGTCCAGTTTGTTCTTGTAACACTTTACTTGACGCTGGTGTCATAAGCATGTCATTACAGTGTCATAATAGTGTCATGACACAGTCATAGATAAGTCATACACATTATGTCCATGTCATAAACATTTTATGACCGTTGGCCTTAAGTGACATTCGGTTATGGAAAAGACAGCAGTCATAACATTTTTATGACATGGACATAATGTTTATGACACATACATAACACCATTATGACACTACTAGGACATGCTTATGACATCGGCGTCAAGTAAAGTGTTATCGTTTGTTCTTGTATGTACGGTGGTGCACACTCAGTGTTCTGTCCCACTCATCCTGATGGGAGGGGAGGGGAGTGAGTCCCTACTCCCCATTGACCTGTGAAGAGTCGTGTTGTTTTCATGAGATTTCATGCAGTGGGGCCTATTTTAGGACGCTGGTTCAGGAGTAAACAAGGTTAAGTGAAGAGGTAAATCATCTAATAGAAGAGCTTTTTGTATTAGATGATTTACCTCTTAACTTAACCTGGTTTACTCCTGAACCAGCTTCTTCTTAGCAACCCCCTCTGTTCTTCTCGTTGTCGTCGTTGTTGTGTGCCTTTGTGGCTGTGGTGGTGTTGTTGGGTCTCCTTTCCTTCATCAGCCTGCAAATCCCCATTGAGCATTGCAAGCGCAAGGATGCAAACCATCGTGTGTGTTTTTTTTCTGTCCGCCTGGCCATATTTTTTTTTACTTACATAGTTTTGTGTTTTTTGTTTTTGTTTTCCCTCTGTCCTTATGTTGAATTCTGTTAATGAAACAAAATAATAATAGTAATAATGGAAAAGATGATATGCCTTCGGTGCCTGGGGACAGGTCTCCTCTTTCTGCTCACATTTCCCTCTTTTCTCCTTTTTTTTGTTTCTTTCGTAAAACATCATTTGCTCTCCCATGCTGTCCTCTCATCTTTCTCTTTCTGCTCTTTCCATACTTTCCTCTATCCGCCCCTTTTCTCTTCCTCTCTGTCTCTCTCTCTCCATCTCTCTCTTGTCTCTTGCCTTTCTCTTCCTCTCTCTCTCTCTCACTCTCTCTCTCTCTCTCTCTCTCTCTCTCTCTCTCTCTCTCTCTATGTTTTCTCTCTCACTCGCCCCAAATCTCTCTCGTTCTCTTTCTTTCTTTCTTTCTTTCTTTCTTTCTTTCTTTCTTTCTTTCTTTCTTTCTTTCTTTCTTTCTTTCTTTCTTTCTTTCTCTCCGTCTCTCCATCGCGCCTTTTGGTCTGGGTCATTGCTTGCTTCCTGCTGTTGTGACTGGTGAGTGCTGCTGAGATAGCTGTCCTCTCCTCCGTCCTCTCCTCGCTCGCTCGCGGTGCTTCGCTGAACTAACATATACCTATACTAAGAAGCTGGTTCAGGAGTAAACCAGGTTAATATAAGAGGTAAATCATCTGATAGAGGAGCCTGGAGAAGAAAATGAGGTCTCCAGGCTCTTCTATTAGATGATTTACTGTACCTCTTAACTTAACCTGGTTTACTCCTGAGCCAGCTTCTTACGTAGTATAGGCCCCTGATAGTGTTGGGCCACCTGGGTTCAGAAGCTACAGTCCAGTGCCACATATTCCAAACAGCCTACCTATAGTAGTTTTACCTAGCCTCGCGCGCCATCCTATGTACTTCCGCCAAAACATTGGCTCCATACTAGTCTGGTAACTCTTTTCTGTGGAGCGATGTTGGCCGGCAGTATCTGGCCCTCCCGAAAAAACAGCAAATAAGCGAATAAGCCCCCCACGTGGGGGTGAAAGGGGGAGGACGCTCATGACGATGACGTAAACGTCTGCGCTATGTTGTTGTTGAGTAACTGTCGGCGATTGGGTGAGAGCTGTCCAATCATTTCAAACCAGAACTGAGAGTAAACTTGGTAGTAGAAATGCTAGCATTATGGGATGGTCAGGACCAGGCTAAGTTTTCCCTGTCCAATTTGGACATTTGGACAGGTAAAACCAAGTCGTTCTGTAGCACTGTGGTTCTGTGGAATCTGTGGCACTGGATTGTAGCTTCTGAATCCAGATTACCCTTCACTGTCTACAGACTCTTGTAGCGCCTCATGTGGCCTAGCAACAGACTCATTTAGCCTACCCTGCCTGAAAAGCCAGAGGACTGTTCCTTTAAGGATAGATTGTTAAGTTCGGGAGTCCTTTTCACCTTTTCACGTTCAGTCATTTTGGCCTATTCAGTGACTGGAAGCTCTGCTGACTTGCGTTGACCCCTGCGCAGTATTTGTAGCTGATACGTATGCTATATAGCCCTAGTTAGCAAAGGGCAGAATAGTCCTCCTCATGGCTAGTGAAATAGCTAGTGGTTGTGTGTCTCTCTGTGTGCAGATGTACTGTGCTTGGTTGTGTTGATGTGAAATTAGTGCTGTGCTGTGCCTTTGTCATGTTATAGTGTGTGCTGCTGTTGTATATGTACTGTGAAAACAGACCTTATTGTTTTAGTTTATAGTCTTAGTTTACAGCTTATAGTTTTAGTTTAGATTAGACGGATCATTTAGACAGTTTTGTGGCTCAGTTGATAGGGCCATTGATAGGCCATTTCATTTAATCTGTGTGTGTTGACATGGTAAACCATGAAACTATGATAATCATAAGTGGCTCGATATCTGCTCTTTTTGTTGTTTGACATTACTTTCCACCCCCACCCTCTCAAACACACACACACACACACACACACACACACACACACACACACACACACACACACACACACACACACACACACACACACACACACACACACACACACACACACACAAAACACTCACATACACACAAAACACACACACAAAACACACACACGCACACACACAAAACACACACACACAATACACAATACACACACACACACACACACACACACACACACACACACACACACACACACACACACACACACACACACACACACACACACACACACACACACACACACACACACACATCCAACATACACACTCCTCCCTATTCCCCCCTCAGCTTTTGATGGCCTGGGTGATGTCTTGATGCCGGCATTAGCCCCCCAGGCGGGCGCCTCCCCCATGGCCGCCTCTCCCGTCAAGCCTGACCTGGATGCTACCATGGCTAACCTGGCCAGCAGTGAGTGTCAACACACACACACGCACACACACGCATGCGCGCACACACACACACGCACACACACACACATACACACACACACACACACACAGAGGCAGACAGACAGAACCATGGTTAGACACACAGGCAGACATACGCAGACACAAAAGGACACACCCACACAGACTCTCTCTCTCTCTCTCTCTCTCTCTCTCTCTCTCTCTCTCTCTCTCTCTCTCTCTCTCTCTCTCTCTCTCTCTCTCTCTCTCTCTCTCTCTGTGTGTGTTGATACTGCCCTGTAGATGAACACATCTACACACTCAGCACAGATACAAATGATGTCCTTTATCAATACACCAAGACCTTTTATGTCACCACTACTCCACTAAATCCATTCCAACAAAACTAAACTAATATAATAATAATAACAATAATAATAATGATAATAATAATAATGATAATAATAATAATAATAATAATAATAATAATAATGATGATGATAATAATAAAAATGTTGATTTTTTTCGTGTTGAAGTGTTCTGACGTGTTGCACTTCTCTCCATCAGATCTGAACATGGGGAACCAGAAACCGTAAGCTCCTTGGATCCATTCTCTTTTTCCCTCTCTCTCTCTTTATCTCTCTTTATCTATTTCTCTCTCTCTCTCTCTCTCTCTCTCTCTCTCTCTTTCACACACACACACACACACACACACACACACACACACACACACACACACACACACACACACACACACACACACACACACACACACACACACACACACACACACACACACACACACACACACACATAGTCAATGCTTCCCAACTGAGATCCAGAGAAATGAGTCACATTAACTGTAGCAATTATGTAACACACAAATGTAGCAATTTTCTGAAACTGACCCAAAATGTTTACACCTCAATCAATTTACATTCACTCTTATCACTGTCATTTGATATGAGGTACTTCCTAATCACTTAAAATAATTTTTTAAATGTATTTTTGGGGGGCTTTTTGGCCTTTATTATCATAGGACAGTGTGAGAGTAGACAGGAAATGATTGGGAGAGAGAGATGGGGCAGGGCCGGGAAATGACCCCGGCCGGATTAGAACTGGGGTCCCCGTGGACAATGTAAGCCCAAATGTGGGGGGCTTAGCGCACTGCGCCACAGCGCCCCCCTCACATTACATTTTAACCCTATCGCGCCGGATGCATCATCTATGATGCATCAAATTCAAAGCCCTCTCCACGCTGACACAAAAAAAAATCCATCTCAAAAACATCCTGCGTGTCATTTCCAAACGTCCTGCAGTACGCGGAAACCGCCACAAGAGAGCAGCGGTCAACAACAAGTTGATCACAGCTCGGCGAAAAATGCAAAAATGGAGTAGAAGCGGTTTCCCTGACCGACGCTGAGATATCGACAAATTGCAAAAGGTTTGTGTACAAATTTCCGAAATATAACTCTACATCCTTTAATTTGAACACTTGCTTTGTGCAATTAATCAAGGAAGAGTTTATATTTTTACACCGTGTTGCAGAGAGATCGTGCTAAAACTGATGAAACATATAAGCACCATCCGGCGGTGGCAGGAAGTCAGCCATCAATGCATTTGCTCCATAGGGAAACTTACAAAGCATACCACGACGATCGTTTAACAAAACACACAAGTTGTTTTACTTCAAGACAAAGATATTGCCTTAAGAAACACGTTTTACTTGCGATTTTGAAAATGTAATGCAAAATGTTGAAATTATGATCTCGTAAAAAATGCATTGAAGTGAATGGAAAAATGGTCCAATTGCAGTAATGGACCCATATATTCAAATAATTACACATCAAAAATGAATAATGATCTATATTACACTCATAAATAGGTTGTTAAGCATTCGATCAGCTATGTTTTTACATAGATTTTAAAAAATTACCCAACCAGGCTGTGGGAAATGTAAAATATGGTCCTGCTAAAACAAGGATAGGCTTAAAAAAATGGCAGGATCTCACTAAATATTTAAAGATAATCCTCAAATTAAATTGTCTGACAACTTTTTTAAATTAAAAAAAAGATGCAAATGCATTAAAAGTCATTTTTCAATGGTCATGAAATTGGAATTTTCATTCCCTTTAAAGCCTGATGCATCATATATGATGCATCAAATATCTCAGTGACCTTAACAAAATTTTGATTTTTTTTTTTTACATTTCTTATAAGGGACCAATATTGAAGCAAATTCCAAAAATATATAATTTTCTCTCATTGCTTTCATGGTTCAGGTTTCACAGGGTTAAACTGCCTTCTATGCCACTTGTGAAATGATCTGATGTACGGTGCAGTAGGAGTAGGTACAGTATAACACACTGAATTAATTGCACATAACAAACGGAGAACAAATCAAAAGTGAGAAGCTGTTTACACGTATATGGATCTTTTTGAAAACACATTGGTTTTGGCCTTCTATTCCATATAAAAAATCCGGCTTTAATGGCCCTGCCGGGGTTTTGAGGGAGTGACAACGAATCTCACAACGTTGGGAAAGCACATCAAAGAGAAAGATCGCTGATTGGTCAGAGCGCCGGCTTATAGGCACAGGTTGAAAAACAACAGATTGTTCTCATCAACAATCTTCGGATGTATCGTTAATCGGAGCCAGACTAAATTACACATCCAGTCTCACATTTTGGATGGTTAATCAGGCTAATTTAGGGGGCTAAAAACGCACCTGTTACAATGGAGCTTTTATTTTTATCCACATGTTTCGTTTACACGTACACCGATGAAAAAAAAAATCTGCATTTAAAAATATCCGGATACGTGTAAACATCACCTGAATAGACATTCTAAAAGCCTCTGATTGGTCAATGTTTCCTGTGTGTCACAATAGGGCGGACGGTGCTGCAGGCGGAGCCAACTGGTCATCTCCTCAGGTAGCTCCTCCCCAGTGGGGCGGTCCCATGGTAAATGTTGTGTGTTGATTGGTGCAGCTGGAGCATGGTGTGGACCTTCAGCATGGCATGGAGCCTATCATGTGCTGCCTTCTCCTTTTTGCTCCTCGGGCCTCGAGGCCTCGGGCCTCTCCTATATTATGCCCTCTTTCCGGTGGCGTTCCAAATTCTTTTGTGAATGTCAGTTGAAAAGAGGCGTTGACCGGATATCTGTAAAGCCAATTACTGAAAATGTTTCCTTTCCTAATTAGAAATATCAACAAAATCCTGCACCTTCATTACAGATGAGCGGTGACCCTTGATTATATATATTATATGCTGCCAAATCATACAGATTCCATTGAGAAGTTTCAAATGGCTTCTTCCCATACGGAACATTTTCCCACAGTCGATTAAGCAGTTAGAGCTTAAAACATTGAAAAACGCGTAGACACACTTAACACTGTGTGCCAGTACACTGCTAATGTAGGCCTTATTCCATGCAGCTACTGCTGTTCCTTTGCTTCATTCGGGTGGCACAGACAGACAGTCACCCTACGTAGCTTTGATGTGGCAAAAGTGCTGCTGTATTCATTGGGCTTGCGCATGTGTGTGTCATTGAATCGCAATGAAGTCTTTACTAACGACGGCCGGCAGACATCAGTTCAGCTTGGCCAGGAAAACAAGGAAGGAGTGCAGCCTGGACCCCGATTCTCGAAAGCATCGTTGCTAACCAGTTAAAAAGTTACTTGGTTGTCTATGGGAATTTGCATTGGAACCAAGCAAGTTGCTAACTTAATTAGCGACAATGTTGTCTAGAAACGCAGCCCAGAAGTCTAAATCAAAACAGCACCCAGCTCTCCAGTCTGTTTCCGTCACCGCACCTTTTGCCTGCATCTTTGTCTTCTTCTGTGTGTCCGTGTATTTGCTGTGCTGTGTGTGCAGTATGTCCCAGTGTGGTATATCAGTGACTGTGTCTTTAGTTTTCCATTGTGTTGTTTTGTCTCTGTCAGTAACGTCCCGTCCGTTCCTCCTCTCCTCCCCTCCCCCACCCCCACCACCCCGTCCTACCACCTGTAGGCAGGCTCCCTAGGGGGCTCTCCTTATATGGGCGCTCAGCCTTCATTTGGCATGGTAAGAAACCCAAACCCACCAGTCGACTGCCTTGGAATGCTCATCCACTTTCCTACCATTATACTGCCCTAGTATAAAGGCAAAGTGTAGTAAAAATGCCAGCTTTGAAACGGAGAATACAGGACTTCAAAGTATTGGGTATTAGGTTGGATATTGTAGTTACTGCCAATTTGACAAGGCAATATCTCTAAAACGAAACACAGTTGCAGCATTCAGCTTTGTCACAAGATAAAGGTGGGGCAGCCGTGGCCTAGTGGTTGGAGAGTTGGTCTGTCAATCTAGGGGTTGCCGGTTCAAATCCCCCCTGACCTCTCCCTACATCTCTATCCATGGCTGAAGTGCCCTTGAGCAAGGCACCTCACCCCACATTGCTCCAGGGACTGTAACAAATACCCTGAAAAATAATAGTTCTAAGTCGCTTTGAATAAATGAAGCTTAAATTAAGTGTCAGCCAAGTGCAAGTGCAATGTAATGTAATGAAGACCAAATTCAGTCTAAACTCAATTTTGACAAACGTGTAGTTACTGCACTTTGCCTTTGTGTGGTGCCGTACTGTAGCCATCATTTTCTGATTACTGTGTTTTTGTTCTTTGTCCTCTTTGTCTATTTCTGTCTTTCACTTCTCCGCCTTTTTATCTCTCTGTGCTCATGCTGTGTATCCATCATTTCCTTCCTCTCTGTCTCTCTCTGTCCCTCTCTCTCTACGTTGCCTCATACTTTTCATATCTATATTTTTCGTATCTATATTTTCTTATCTATCTATCTCCCCCCCCCTCTCATTCCCACCATGTCTCTCCCACTCCCCTCTCTCTCTGCCCCTCTCTCTCTCTTCCTCTTCCTCCA